>NW_020884892.1:8161079-8239399 GCF_003945725.1 Corapipo altera
CCTGCCCTGCCCGGCACCGCCGCCTCCCGCCGCCGCCGCGGCCCGGCCCGCCCCGGAAGCGCCGCGCGCGCAGTTCCGCGGGCGGGCCGAGGTGACCCCGGGCGGGAGGGGAGGGTCGGGACGCGGTGTCGGTGGGTTGGAGGGGCGATTGCTCACCTTGACTGCGAGCTGGCACCCACCGGGAACGGCTCCAAGCCGGAAATGCCCCTGTTGCCTGCTTGGTTCGGCGTAACATCAGTTTCCTCCTGGTGCAGCTCGCGGCACACCCGGGCAGACGCGGGGGACAGCTCAGAGCAGGGGCACAAAGGAGCATTCCACAGCATGGAATCACAGGATCAGTTAGGTTGGCAAAGACCTCTGAGATCATCGAGTCCAGCTTGTGACCGGCACTGAGTGCCGCTTTCCATAAAGTCCTCCAGGGACGGTGACTCCACCACCTCCCTGGGCAGCCTGTTCTAGCGTGGAATGGACTGAATGAGGAAGATCATTTTGCTGAGCCGTGGCCCTGGGCTGCCCCAGCTGAGTGTGCCCCGATATGTGGTGTGCACAGGGAGGGCTGAGGGCTTCCAGCCCTGAATGCCAGCAGAGCCCATCCTGTGTGTACCACTGAGCGAGTGGATTAGTGTCACCAAGGAAGCTGCTTCAAATAAAACAGCAGCAGGTGCCCCTCCTGATCTTAGGCTCTGGGTTCTTGTGAGTCATTTAAAGTTTTAACCTATGTCAAAATCAGTGCCAATTTCCAGGCAGAAGCATTTTCTTATGGTCGGGGAATTACTGATGGAGGGAAGGGCACTATATTTTTAGCCCTACAGAGCATTTTAGTGGATAATTTTATGTATAAGAACTAAAAGCAAGTGAGGCCCTGATGTCTTGTGCCATTTATTTTTTAAGGCTGTTACTCTGCATGCTGGGTGGTGGCAGCTGAAAGGGGACCTTGCAGCAGTGGTGGCAGCTGAAAGGGGATCAGCAGCAACAGAAAGAAACTCAGTGCTCTGTTGTCTTTGAGTAGGTCCTAGGGAACTTTGGACCCAGTTCTTCAGCATCACCGGTATCTTCAGGATCCCACTTACGTGTAACTGCAGAGGCATGAAGCCTCAGCCAGAGGACATGCCATACAGAGAGATCCCTGCAGCTGAGAAGCAGCTCACATAGCCTCCACAATCTATGATAAGGCCTCCCTGCTCATATCACCAACAGAATCCAGTCCAGGAACAGTCACAGCCTGCAAATCTGACCTCATCCTCCAATTCTTTTAAAGTCAGGTTTCTTAGGAGCCCTTCTGTGTCACACCCCACAATGGTTTATAAATAAACTATGAGAAGACATTAATAAGAAACCCTGTTAGCCTTGCTCATTCCACATAAACCAGATGGTACGGGTTGTTGGCTGGTACTGTCTGTTTGCTTTTGATATCAGCAATTAAGACACACCTCTAAATAGGTCAGGACAATTTTTTTCTTGGATGGTCTCAGATAAAGTCTCTTGTTAGGAGCACCAGCACCTGAATAGTACTTTTAGTTAGATGCATATGTGAGAATCCCCAAGGTAAAAATTAAGGTGCTCAGAATAACAGTAATGTAGGCAGTATTCCTATTCTATTGTATTCCTATCAGCTGCCTCAGGCTTTGCAGTTATAGCACTGGCAAAAGGGAAGAAAAATCAAAACAAGTAGAAACTATTCACACAGGGTAGATTTTCAAAAAGGCAGCACAATTGAGTAGAGCTGTGGTTAGAAATAAACAGTGAAAGTACTTGATTTTTAACAGGATTTTAATTTATTACCAGGAAGGGTGCCATGCAACAAAATTGTTCTGTATTTATTAATGAGTTTGAGAATTTGCAGACAATTGATTCAAATTCACATTCTAAATGAAGGTCACAGATAAAACAGTCTGACCTCTTGCACCTTCAACTGAGGTCTTTGAAGTTATAATCACATGGGTTTTAAATCATGTGTGTAAAATGCAGTGAGCACTGAGGATCAGATTGCTGATCCTTTTTTCCAAACCTTAGGATATCATTAAAACCACATGTACTCCCAGGTCTGCTCCTCAGAGATAGATATAGATTATAGATATATGTGTGTAGGATGTTGCATAATTTACAGTTTCTTCAGCTGACCTTTCAGCATTTGCAACAATGAACAGATTTATCCTGGAACATGGGCACTATGTGTAGCCTTTTGCAGTTGTTTATGACTTTCCCTGACCTGCATTAGTGGTCACAAGAAATCAACCCTGGTTTAGAGATTTCTATGTGCTGTTGACTATATATAATGACTGGTTTTTTTCCCCTATTCAGGTTGATACACCAGACTACTTACTCAAAGGCATTAATTTCTGCCAGAAGTAATCTTATTGCTACACATTTTTCTTACTATACTTCCTGTCTTTTCTTCTTATAGAGAAAATTTACTTCTTCGGTTTTAATATATTTGCTTCCAGTTTCTCTCAGCAGCCTTCATTCTTGAAGTCTCCTTATCAAAAGACATTACCTTTTTTTTCACTGTCTTTTCAAAAGTCTACTTTTTTCCTTATTCCAGGTCTCCTGTGCTTTTTCCTTGCAACAAGATAACTCTGTGTGTCATTACCACTTTCAAACAAACTGCCTTCCTTTTCTGGATTTTCAACCAGTTCCTCCTTGTTTAAAAACAGAAGTAGCATCTTGACTTCCTCTAGTCACTTCCTTTATTTCCTGAGACAGAAGTGTACTCAACAAGCACTTTGGACTGGTGGGGGCCTGCCGGTAAAATGTAGTGCTCTGAAAGAGTAAGCTGAGCTGAACTCCTCTGAACTGAGGAGCTGTACTGAGATCTCTTACTCGCATTCCTTCTGGTCCTGGCTGGCCTGACCAGCTGCACGCCACCCTCACCAGCATGGGAAGAACATTTGTGCCCCAAAATTTATTTTGACTCTTTCTTGTCAGTGACTTGTGCAGCACCCCTGAGCTGCCTATTCAGATTGACAAGTGTTGATCAGATCCCTAGACTGAAGAGTTTGCAGGGAATTTTCCTTAGAAATAGTGGGGTTTTGTATATCCAGCTATTTCCTTCAAGGACACTGACTTCCAACTGGAGACAATTTCATTGTAAATGCCTGGTTTTAGCCGAGTTTGTTGACAGGTTAAATTTTTTATCTAGGACTTCCACTCCATTTTTCAAGCCCTTAAATTCCTCTCCAAAGCGAACATTTGAAAGCTTCAGTCCTTCCTGCATCTCATCCCTGTTAGTGAGTGTCTTTGCAAACCTTTGTAAATATTTTGGTCCCTGATAGTGCCTGATCAGTCTCTGGTCAACCCTCTGCCTGATTTGTCTGGTCTGGATAAATCCCCAAATACTGTCCAGAATTCTTGCAGTTGTCTTTACTTTCTGAAAATTCTCAGTCTCACAGAAGTTCACAAGAAGTCAGCATAGCTGAACAAGAATGAGCTATTTCACAGCTCATTCCAATGCTGTGGTCAAGGTTGGTGAAGGCATTAATTCTGTTGTCTCTGATGTAATCCACAAGCTGTATTTCTCTGTCACAGAAATCCAGGTGCCTGTCTCTCCAGGGAAAGTGCTGCCTCTTCTTGCAGACAGACAAAGCACCAACCCACTGCCCATCCATGAGGGCACACTGCTACCACACACTGCTTTGTACCCTCTGCAAGAAGGGCAAAGCTCAGCTTCACTTAGTTCTTACCTGTTACTGCATTGATGCTTTACTATTTCACTTACTTCACTAGACTGAAGATTTTCATTGCCTCTTCCATTTAGCCTCAGTTAAGACCCATCAGCTGCAAACAATTCTGTGGTTACCTTTAGAATAAAGAGTAGCTTGGTGGTTGCCAGCAATAATCTCCAGAGTAGCAATGTTATCAGTTAAGTTACACACTGTAGTGTGTGGCATTTTGCACCTGAGATAATATTTCATCTCCTTTTCATCTTTTTGAATTCTCATAATGCCCCCATGTCATTGCCTGGGATATGTCACCCACAGGTCCTCATGTCTTCTTCAGAGAGTCAGCCCTGTTACTTACAAAGCTGAAAAGTACCATACAATCCTTAATTTGTGTTAATTGTACAAACTTTTAAACTCCCAGAGCATAAGCATAACATAAGCCAACCAAATTTATCAGTGAGAGTAGCACATAGTTTTCCTACTGATACTGCATTTGCATGTTTAGACAGACCATTTGCATGCACAGCATGGTATAGTAGGACTCAATCTGCTGTTTGTTTTAAATCCTTAATGAGTCACACCTTCTGGGCTGCTGTATTTCATTCACAACCAGTGAAAGCAGTAGGAATGCCAGTTTGTATTTCAGCTTATGAATGCCCTCATGCTCAGTTACAGAGAAACCTTGCGGTTGCTTTCTCTCAAACTGTAGTATATTTTTTAATGTCAGTTGGGGTGGCTTTATTCCCAAAAATATTCTGAAAGAAGTGGATAGTTCCCAGTTCATTAAAGACTTTGAAGATGCATTTGAGACAGATCATTGAATCGTTTTTTCATACTTGCATTTGATTTTTGCATTGCTTGTGTTTGAACACAATAATCAAAGCTGATCATTTGTATTTAAGTGTGTTTGAATGGTAATAAAGTCTTTGCAGAAAGTATGCCAAACTATTTTAAACCTAGAATTATTACTGTACTTTCAGTAACAGTGATTTTCTTTTGCTTACTTTTTACAGAATCACATAGGTTTTTTTCCTGAACTGCTATAAATTCAAGTGTACTTGTTTTGGTCTCTTATTTTTCTCTGGGTATCTTACCTGAGGTCTAAAGGAGGACCTTGGCTGGCTGTCAGTTGTCCACAAAGCTACCTTCTCACTCCCCATTCTCAAAAGGACAAGGGGAAAAAAATAGGCGAAAAAGCTTATGGGTTGAGATAAAGACAGGGGTAATATTCACCAATTACTGTCCTGGGCAAAACAGGCTTGACTTAGGGAAATTAGTTTATTTTATTGCCAACTAAAAATAGAGTAGAAGAGTGAGAAGCAAAGACAAAGGTAAAAAGACCTCTTTGCCCCCACCTTTCTTCCTAGGCTCAGCTTCGCTCCTTCGTTCCCACCTTGTCCACCTCCTTTCCCTGAGCAGTGCAGGGGAATGGGGAATGGTGGTTTCAGTTAGTCCATAATACTTTATCTCTGCCGCTTCTTCCTCCTCATGCTCTTTCCATGCTCTAGTGTGGGTTCTCCACAGGGTCTCAGATCCTGCCAGAAAACCTGCCCCTGTGTGGGCTCCACTCCACTCCAGGCTATCATTCCTGGCCTGCTCCAGCAAGGGCTTTCCGTGGCCTGCAGCCTCCCCCAGCGCACATTCACCTGCTCCCATGTGAGGTTCCCCATGGGCTGCAGGTGGATCTCTGCTCCACCATGGAGCTCCATGGGCTTTGGTGGCACAGCTGCTTCACTGTGGGCTCCAGCACCAGCTGCAGGGGAATCTCAGCTCTGGCACCTGGAGCACCTCCTCCCCTCCTTCCTCACCAACCTGGGTGTCTGCAGGGCTGTTTCTTTCAGGCTTTTCTCATTCCTCTCTCACAGCTGCTGCCCAGCATTTTTTACCCTTTGTTAAATACATTACCACACCACCAGCATCATTGACAAGGCTTAACTTTGTCCTTGGGTGGGTCCATTTTGGAGTCACTGGCTCTGTTTCTGTCCAGCATGGGGGCAAACCCTGGTCTCTTGTCACAGGGATGCCCCTGAAACTCCCCACTACCAAAACCTGACTACATAAACCAAATAAAACCCGTGAGATTCTGTTCAAAATATTTTGCAGGAGCTGAGGTCCTCAATGACATATTAAATACCGCTCAATCCCATAAGATCCAATATAATCTCTTCAAAGGAGGCATCCTTCTTTCTAAAATGTTTGGAAGGTTACTGTTGGTTGGTACAATAGTTTTATGTTTTAAATCATTGTAATAACAAAGTGATAAATTAGTATGTATGATATCGAGGCTTACATTGTGAAATCCTGATTTCCCTTAGAGAAACCAGTCAGCTCCATGACACAACAGGATATGACATTTGATAGTGAGGATAATAAAGCCACCAGATAATAGTGAAAACACCCCACCTTGCAATGACTAGAATTTAAATAGTCATAAGTTATTGATTAACCCAGGGTTGGGTAGGATTTAGCTGCTGTAGTAAAAGTTGACTATTCCATCTGCATGCTTGTTTTACTGAAGAGCAGAAGAGTTGTGTCTTCCATATTCAGGCTAAGCAAAAATGGGCAGTTCACATGTAAGTAGTTATTTAATTTGGATTGTCAAGAATGCAACAATTTCCTGGGTTTATTTTTGTCAATTTTCACTTTAAATGGCATTAATACAGCTGCAAGTGAAGATTTAACCTCAAAAGTTAAAACCTCAGCTTTAAGTTTGTGTGGTAAACTTGTGTGTAGCTGGTAATGTTGCTTCGTTGCAGTACATGAATAATGAAATTATTATAACACACAGGTCCTAAGTGTTTTAATGTTCCTTGTGGCTTAGTTAAACAGGGCAGCACACTCATTTTGATAAAAAGAAGTGATGTGTCGGATGTCATGGGAAAACAAATTTTAGTTAGTTTAGAAAATTTGTGTTGGAACATTTTGAATGCTAAAATAATTCCTTAAAGAAATATGAAAACATTCCTGTCCCAAAGGCCAATACTTTGAAAATCTGGCTGTTTATCACAGAACAGTAGGGACAGGAGTAATCTCAAAGTGTGGTGCTTGCAGAAGGGTCTGATTAAAATCCAGGTGTCAGGATTTACTACATTAAATTACTATATGAGACAATATTGGCTAACATTTGTGTGTCTGAATAATGACATTTAACCTCAAAAAAACATGATTGTCAAAAGCTTGTGTGTGATAGCAGTCCCTCTGAAAGTTAAGTAGCTTGTGCTGAATAAGCTGGGGGGGGTTAGCTCCACTTTTAAAACCAATGGATAAAAGCAATATTTAGTCAGCAATGCATTTTCTCCTTGAATGCTGAAAACCTGTAATTTTACAGTTTACATCAATAGAAGACAGCTTAATTGCTGATACAGGCTAATGTGACATTAGTTTCTCTAAGATTTATAATACTTTGTCATGTGACTATTTTTTAATTCAAAGTCAGCAAGGCCTTGAAAGATGCCAAGGATCTGGTGCTTGTGGACCAGTTCTGCAGGACATTTTCTTTGGCCGACTGAGCAAGAGAACCCATACCATTTGCACAAAGCTCCAGTTACTAATCCAAGGAAGCTTTTTGTCTCCCTGTGAACGGGTGGATGGTCCCATCTTGACACCATCTTTTTGCTGACTGGCTGTTTGGATAAGGGGAGAGAAGGGAGCAGTTTAGCAACCTACCAGTGCATAGGAAACAAGGTGAAGCCCCAGGTGTCCACGTAATCACACTTCACAGGGTTGTTGGCAGGTGTCTCCTGAGGGTCCTGGCCCTGGAGAGCCTTTCAATGGATTGAATGTACACTGAATGCAATGTAGAGCAAGCATACTCAATTCAGGTTTAAACTAGCCAGCCAGGGTCTATCTGTGGCAGGAGTGATCACAGCACTGCATCTCAGGCAGGTTCAGCAGGTGTACGAGCTCCGTGCTGGACTAGGTAGCCTTGGATGTAGGTGCAGTACACCAGAGTTGTGCTGTAGGCAATGTTGGGAAGATGTGTGAGCCCATGTTGAAAGAGAATCTCATGACTCATCTGGGAATTGCACCAGTCTGTTGTTACTAGGATGTTACAGGTAATCTTGGAGAACTACCTGTATCCGTGTCAGAGAACCACTTCTGGAACAGCCTGAAAATAAAATGAGTTTTCAGGTGCAGTTTGTTCTTTCTCCTAATCTCATGTTTTGCAACCATAGGCTCATGAGTGTCTTATGCATTGTGTTTTCTAAACCTCCAGAGCAAGTCTTACAAACTCACAGAGGATATACGAAAACCAGCCATAGGGACCACCAGTTTGTCAACAGATGAGCCAGTAAGCACTTTTTTTATGAAGGATGAAAGGGGCACCTGTTGCTGTTGGATTATGGTGGCTTTGGGAGGCACTGCAATGCACAAGGGCAGCTCCTCTTTCGTGGTCAATACTGGCACTACTGGCTGGGTAAAAATGGGTTGTTTCATTCTGTTGAATAACACATCTCTCCAAAATTTCATCTGCTTTGAAATTTCAGAAGTGAAATTCTTTTTGATAGCTTCTGCTGCAAGAAATATAAGATTGATCATCTATATCAAATGAGATATTTTACTTATTAAATGGATTTAGGTTTTAAAACTTCTTTTTTTTGTAATGTCATTATTAAATGAAGTTTTCATTGAAAGCTAAGCATTCTTCAGTGAAACATTCCACTATGTGGATGTTAAAATGGAACTTTTCAGCTATGTCATTTTAAAATAGAGCTTTCATGACAATTAACATCTTCCCGAACATGTTAATTTGAACAAAAAATCAAATTTTACTGAAAAAAGTGTTTTCAGTAAAAATTTTCCAGCCAACACCAACTCTTAGAAGCTGAGTTCCCAACTGCACCTATTGCAACATGATAGCTCAAAATCTGCACAGTTCCAAATCCTTTTTGCTCTCTGAACTGAGTCTGGTTCTTTTTTCTATGATCAAGCAGTGTTTTTGATGGCACATCCCTAGAGATTTAAGTTCTCTAATGTGGTCTTGCATTAAGCTTATCTATGCTTCTGCTGTCCTTAATATTAAAAGTCAATCCACCTGAAAATCTGGGTGGCTGCTCTGCTATAAGGAGGATGCTTTGGGGACATTTTGGGAATAGCAGCAATGGTTTTTACTATATGATTTGGAAAGTTTGGTGGATTTTTACTTATGTGAATTGGTGCAATTTTTTTTAACCTTCTATCTCTCAAAAATACATGAAGACTCTTTATGCAATATTCTGTGATTTTAGTTAATCTGGGGAGGGTGAGTTCTTTGGTTTTAGTTTAAACCATTTTTAGAGATTCTCTGTCATACCCTCGAGTTTCATCTTCTCACTAAAGCAACCTAAACCTTCTGCCAGGGAGGACTCTGTAATATATGAAGGGGATGGCAGGTTGTTTTGGTTTGAGAACTTTAAGGTAAAAAAGTAAGTATAACATGGAGAACATATTTGCCCGAGGAGTCCTCTTGGGCATAAGGTCACAAACATCACAGGGACTTCTCTGTTGCCTGTGGACATAACTGCCCTTGTAGAAATGTTTCCTTAGTACAAGTATTACCACAGCGTGATTATATTATCTCATCACGAAGCTCAACAATTGCTCTTTGTTGCTTCCCCTGGCAGACCAGTGTTCAGTGACAGTTGATTTTTGTTCAATCCCTGGCCATAAGCCCACAGTCAGCAGAAGACAGAAATAACTTCTTGTTCAGCCACTCAGCACTAGGGAAGAGCTGTGGCAGATTCTTTTAATTCCCATGGTCCCTTTTTATCCAGGATATTTGCTGTTCCTTTTAGGTCTGAGGCTGTCCTGTGAATGCTGCTGTAGTAGGTGTTAACAGGCATCTACACATGAAAAAATTATGATGCATTTGTGGCAAAAAAAAAAAAAGAACCCATCTGAAATATCAGAGTCATTACATTTGTGTTTTACATGATGTAAATAGGTCAAGGAATTATATTTTACAAAAATATAAAAAATTCCAAAGTATCTGGACTCTAATGCTCTTCTCTGTATACAACAGTTTTAGTATACTCTACCAAGTTCTGTTGTTACCGTTTAGGAAATTTTTGTCACTAGACTCTCATCTCCACTGGATAGGTTTATTGGCACAAATCAGTTATGATATCTGGTAGCTCAAGCTTAGATGCCTCAAAAGAGGGACCCTGAACAAAGAAACCCATTGGGCAATCACAATCTAAACTCCCCATTCCTCATGCAATAGTCCAGACCAGTGGTAATATTATGGTCTGGGGTCTTGTCCCTCTTTATTGGTTCACTGTTTCATTACCAGGTGGTTGCCACATGGTCATCTTCATGTTGGTTTTGGTCAGTTCTGTAATCCATGTTGTAATATGGTTGGTACAGCTCATATACCACAATCTGTGGCTGTCCACTCCAGCTATTAATTTTTCAGTAATATTTAAGCTGCTAGGTTTGTCTATTCTAACTATTATTAATGTCCAGGTTGTTCAAGTTTCACTACAATCCATCTTTACTATTATGAATGATCAGATTATCACCTCCAGGTTCCACTATAATCCATCTTTGACTTAAACAACATAGCCGTACGGTTTAGATAAGGTTCAACTTGCAGCCCAACAGTTCTAGCTACTTATGTCAAACAAGAACTCAGCTATTTTCAAAATAATATAAAATTTTCAGCAGTTGCTATCCAGAAAAATTATTCTGCCTTTATATTAACTATGACTACTGGCTGAAGCAATGGATCGATTACTGCTGCTTTAGGTGACTCAGCTGACCTAAATGTATCTTGAAACTTCCTCCACCTCCTTCCTGTGATGTAGAAAGTTGTTAGACACAGAAATCTCCAAGTTTCATGGGCACAGTTGCTTTTTTTGACACTAAAAATACATATCTGTATAGTAACAGCCCTTCATGTGTCTATGAATATATAGATGGTGTTTAGGTAATGCATATTGCAGAGGAATATTTTAGAAACAATAAAGGGACAAGGGGAGAAGCATGTCATCTTGGGGCTTCCCTGAAGGGGTGTAACATCCTTCAAGTTATTCTCCCTGTAAATAATTGAGCTTTAAAATACATGAAAGAGTCAGCATGATGTTCCCAAAGCTTGTGCCCAAGTATTTCAACCCTCTCTAGGTATACTTAAGTCATGTTAGCTTTCATGCTGGCATACACAAGAATTTACTTCAGTTCCATCAAGGTTACCCTACCAGAACTCATCACAAGTCTTAGTTAAAGTAATGAGCGTAAAATTTTTAGTAAGATGTAAGAACACTTGAGTCAGGGATTTGGTATCTCAGCTGAAAAAGAGCCAAAATATGCCGGTTTCCAAGCGTTTCCCAACCAGGTATTATGGTCAATAAAATAACAGTAGACAAGTCTGCCCCAGCATAACAGAGACTTGAAATACTAGATTTGTCCAAGGTGAATAAAGCCATTTGTTTGCCTTTTTTATGGCTTCCATTTGCAAGGTAAGTATTAAAAGGAAGTGATGTGAGGCATGACTCATGACTATCCATAGGCATGGTGTCTTTGAAGATTTCTAGCATCCTTTCCTGCCTTGGCTTCAGCTGCTCCACCAGGTGAGTCAGGTCCTTGTCAGCCCCATGTCCCCTCTGCCAGCCCCATGCAGGTGCTGGGTGTGCTCACACATCTCAAAGGTATTTAAGTATCTGGCTTGAACCCTCTAGAAATAAAAGCTGCAGTTTTGAAACATTGGCATTCCCGCTGCATGGTGCCCTGGTAGCTAACTCTGATTTTAAAAGTACTCCGTATTAAGGTGTTCTACCAGCTACAGAAATGTTTGGAAGCATTTAAAACTGGACAGTATAAAATTCAGCCATGAGAGAACCACCCCAAACTTATTTTTTTCTCTTAATTGTGGACTTCTCTATCATGGTGATGAGCATGAATAAATTGGATAAAAAATTAGTCATCAAGTATTATGAGATGATATATTAACAACTACTAGAAACAGGAGGGACATTGTAGGAGAAAGATGGTTTTAATTTTGCAGTTTAACTATCAGAGCATTACCTTCACTGTTGCCACTTGTTTGTAATAGGAAAAAGTAAATGTGATTAATTCTACTAGGATCTCATTGTCACTGTAGGTTTAGTCTCGGATATAGAAAACAGGGTTTGCACCTCTTGGTTTGGAAAGAGTCACAGAGTCATTGCAAAGGCTGTTGAGTAACGAAGTTTAATCCATAAGACTTGCATATATTGTATCATCCAGTATAGATTCATATAGAAATTGTTTTGATCTTTATAGCATATAGACTGTCAGGAACAAGCCAGGATGTTACTGTCATACAGCTGTTAGACATAAAACAGCTGCAAGGATTTGGGAGAGTGACAGCCTGGCCAGCAGATGGTGGATAGCATTCGGAGAGACTGATACTATTCTCTGAGCAGCCAAGGAGGCAGATGGCAATTTTCCAGTTGCATATTGTGGTTGACAAAAACATGGTTGAGAAAAATGCTCTAACAAAAAAAAATGATAGAACAAAAATGACAGGTATGTTTTACAAACTAGGAGAAGAAGGAACCTTGTGGTCAAAAAGACACATGTAGCACTTGCTAATTGATACGTCAAAAAGGTGTTTGTCAACCCCACCTCTTTATTGCCACAGCACAAGCCCTGGTGCTTTCCGATACTGCCCTGCTGCAACGTGCTGCAGCTGTTTGCTTCTGTTTGGTTTTAAATGTTAGTACCCATCTACTCTCACCCGTGTACTAAAAGCTTTCACATTTCACATAAATTCCTACTTGAATAATTGAGCCCAATTATTTTAATTTTACTGAAGAGAGAGCTTACAGACAAACTTCTTACTCTGACACAAGGATGATAGGAGATGGTAAGCACACCATCCACTAATGATGATATATCCTCACCCTGAATGGCCTTTCCCAGTTAGATGAGACCTGACCCTGCCTACCAGCAATTAATTTTGCTTCTTTTGCTTCTCCACTATATTAAAGAGCTCTAATATTTGAAAGTTTTTCTTATGGGAGCACCCTCACACTGAAATGAAATGACTTTTATCTGCTTTTCTGCCCTTTCTGGTTGGTGGTCTGGAGCTTTCTGAGCAGCCCAACCTTTTATCCCCCAGGAAAGTTTGCAGCCCCACACCAAGCTGGCTAACATGGGCCAGAACAGGGCTGTGTGTCCCAGGGCCTTGCTGCCACAGATCACGAGGCACCAAGACCCTCATCCATCCCATGGCAAAGCTGAAGGCTCCTGGCGGAGGAGGGATCTGCCTGCTGACTCAGAGAGCTCTCCCATCCACAGCTCTGAGATATGTGATATGTGTCTCCAGGCTCTTTGCCATGGGTGAGGCAGATGTTGCTTGTCAGGCAGGCTGGATGCTACCACTGAACTGGCTTGTCCTCCTCTCTCTTGGTGTTGATTCCAGTCTCGACTGCATTGTTAGCTGACACAAGCAGGAAGATATATTTTCTATTGGAATGCAAAGGTTTAAATAAGGTGACATTATTATTTTTATGTAAGAATAATACACCTTATCTAGTGGTAGAAGGCTGTGACTATTATAGAATCATAGAATAGTTTGAATTGGTTGTGCTCATACCTTCTGCTGTGATCCAGAAAAATTGACCCAGGTCAAAGGGGCCCAAGGTACCACTGTGATAGGGTGAAAAAAATCTTTATGACTGGCAACATCTGTCTTAGTAACTCAGACTATTGATGAAGTACAAAGCATTAGGTTTTCAGTCCATCTATAGCAGTAGATCAGAATTAAAATACAGCAGCCTACTCCCATGTTTGTTCTTGTGTTTTATTCTTAACAGACAGAAATGCTTGAAATGAATGATGAGGTTTGGGCTGTCGGTAAGACTATAGCTTTTGATGGGAGTTCAGAGTTTGTTCTGCTAACAGGATGTTATCTTGACAATGTGTGATGTACTAGAAGGTTTTAATCATAAGATCTAAGACAACATGTCCTTTTTTCCCCCATCCATTACTGTTAGTCTAGTTAATCTTGGATTCCAGTTGCATTATAGCTCATTAAAGACTTCTGCCAGGATAAATAATTAATCTTGGATATGTGTGTGTTGATAAAAAATTAATCATGTAGGTGTTGATTTGCCAGAAGCTGTCTTCTGTGATCCTAGTGTGTTAGGTACAGTTTAACTAACGAGGTGCACACCCTGGTATTGTTGTTTCTTATGCTACCAAGGTGACTACATGGTTTGGGATATTTCCTGGTAGACAGAGAAAACAAATTTTTTCTCTCCACACAAAAGAGAAAGTCAGAAAATCATAGAACTGGAAGGCACCTTGAGGTGTCAGCTCACTTGTCTGTTGCCTACAGCAAGATCAGCTCTGCCTAAACCAATCCTGACAGCTCTAGCTGTGCTAAGCTGGCAGAGAACTGGTTCATTAGTGTGAGACTGGGCTCCTTGAAGGTCTTTGAACTGGTGACTCAATGACTGTGCATAGTGAGAACTGAGAAATCTCAACAGGTTCCATAGCTTCCTATCTGTGATGGGGTTTTCAATTGTTCTGACTTGTCTGTTTGGTTTTCTGGTGTTCCTGTCCTTACCTTTGGAACATTATGGATTGTTTGGGGGTTGGCTTCCTAAAGAAACAGAATGCAAAAGGATGTAGAGGAATGCAGAACGTATGTATCTGTCACCCCAGCTAAAAACATTTGAATCCACTGGATAATTTTAGATTAATTTACCAGCAGGTTGTTAATCTCAAAACTAATAGTGTCTGTTATGTTTCTTGAAAATCTTGAGAAAAGAGAGACTATATTAGAAATCCCCTGAACAAAAGACCGAGGCATGAGCTCAACCCTTATAAGATACGAAAGAATCCACACATGATGGGCTGTTATGCCTGTGTCCATCACAGGAATTGCTTCAGCTGCAGTAGGCAGTAAAGGCACCAAAATGAGCCAGTCAGGTGATGTAAATCTGTAGGAAACCAGGCAGAGGGGCTGCTGGTGCTCACCTGCTTGGTAGAGGAAAGCTCAGATTGTTGCACATGGAACTAGTTTATGTCATTCTTTTTAAAACCTCATTTTTCTCTGATGCATTTTTGTGAACATAATTAAATATATGTGAAGCATAAGAAAATGTCTGGAAAAACTCTGGTGTGATTGTGTAGCCCACCTCCAGTATCCACTGGTGATGCTCTCAGGTGTGTGAAACATCCACACCGCGTTCATGGGTGCAGGCCCACAGGAGACCACTCATGTCTGACAGGCAGCAGGCAGCTTACCCTGGGACATATCTAACAGCACCAGAGACCTATGTTTAGACAACTGAATACTGCCCAGAATTTTATTCCAGACCCCAGTCAAGTGCATGAGTTAATGCTGTAAAGAGCATGGCTGGGTCAGTCTGCCCTTTCTGTGAAATTTAATTTTTATTTCTGTTAAAAAAAAAAAAAGAAAGAAAAGAGCAGCCAAAGAGAAGCTTGAAGCTAGACATAAAATAAAGCACATAAAATGGACCTGGCAAAAATAAAGAGCAGGGGTGGGCACTTAACATGCCTGGATAAATCCAGTGCTTTTTAAAGCTTTGCCCAAAGCTACTTAAGCCGCATCTTGGCTGTTCTGGTCAGCAGTAACATTCCTGCTGGCTCTTGCTAGGGTCTGCATCTGCATATATCCATGTACATTATCAGGTCTGATCTGTGTTAGAGCTGCAGCAGGTGACCAGCATCCCGAGCAGCTGCTCTTTCCATTGTTCTGAGAGTACTCCTCCATAAACCTCTGTTCCTGAGTGTGCTTTTGGCACCTGCATGAGATGGTGGAACTGGAAAAATAGCTTTGATTTTTCAAGCTGCATTATCAGCTGTTTTCAGAGAGGGTACATTGTCTCTCTTTTGCAGTATGGGAAGCTACCTGGCATGTCCATGATAGCATTTCTTCTGTTCTTTTCTGCTGACAGATGACCATTTTGTATCTACTGCAAGGTTTGTTGTCTTTTGTGTTGCAGTATCCCAACAATTTGAAATACTGATGCCTTGAATCCATAAGAGTTCAGTCCTGCCCTCCACTCCTCTGTCTTTCTTGGGTTTACTGACCTTTTTGTTAAACAGTTTCTTTGTGCTCCATAAGGACTCCACATGCTAAAACATCAAAGAAAAATCTCCAAATGCTTCTCTAAGCATTGCAGACCATTTTCAACTATAAACTCATCTTACAGCTCCTTAAAGTGAAATGTAGAAAAACTACTTGGTGTGCTTTACAAGTTAGAGGTGTTAGTTTTAGGTCAGCTATAATCTGTCCAGTTTAGTAGAAATAAACCTATGGCAATTCTAGCCAAAGTTTTAAGGGAAAAGGATTATTGTCTAAAATATGCTTGAGTGAGGCAAAAACTATTCAGGTTGAGTTAAAACAAGCCTTGACACAGGCCATAGCTATGCTGGAAGTGAAAAGATTTCTTACCACCAGAACTCTGATTGCACTAATTAATATAGAACTATTGGAGAGAAATGAGAAGAAAATTAAATCAGTAGATGGAGCTGGACTGATTTTTGAAAGCAGGTTCTCTTACATCCTGTGTCCAGCTGCAAAGTCTGTGTTCAGACTGTCCACCTGATATTTCAGACTCCATCTCATGCTATCACCAAAATTCCTAGAACAATTTTAAGTCAGTAAACACTCAAATCTAATCTAAGATCCTGACTCTAAAACAAGAACTATGTTAAAGTGATTCTGCCCATGTTTTTAAAAGAAAAATGCCTACAGGTTACAAATGGTATTAAACATTGATTTATTTTCCCATGTATCCCTTACAGGAAAATCCACCTGTCAAAATCCACTGGGTAAGAAGTAGTACAGTTTTGAAACAGCTCTCCCTCTCCTGCTTGGGAACAATACATCAGTGGGCAAGGTCAAGGCTGGGACTCAGCAAGTAGTGGATATTAGCCAGGGCTTTTCAGTGACCCAGGCATTGGCCCTGACAGTCACTTACCCAGAGTATCAGATTTCCTGTCTATACAGCTGATGCTAGTATTACACACAGTACTATAAGAATGGTAAACCCCCAGGCACACCACTTAATGTCCTTCAGTGATTTATTTGAAGACAGAGGCTTTAGCAGAGCTTACTCAGTAAATTCCTCTGGTGCTTTAAAAAAAACATGTCCTGAACATCATTAAGAAACAGGCCTTCCTTCCCTTCCACATGATTTTTCCCTTGAAATGTTTCTGTAGATATATCTTTATGAATCCTCATAAACCTACAGTGTTATTTCAGTCTCTGGTGTTACCATTTTCCTGCCTGCTTCACCGGTGCTACGCACAAACACAACACCTACAATGACAGGTTGTACCTAGGAGTTAGGGACTCATCAACCTGAGAATAACTGCCCAGCCATCAAGACATAAGAGAGCAAACCACTCTCTCGGTGTCCTGCCATGACATTACCAGGACCAGGTGCATCTGTGGTAGGGCTGGAGCAGTGGGAGCTGCAGCGGCAACAGCATCGGCATGATAAGGGCAATTCCCACGGCCCAGCACTTGCTGAGGGGCAAGGCAAGGCAGTACAAACCAGCTCTTGCCTTTCAGTGTTTGTATAGGTGTTTCTGTCCAGGTTGAATGACTGAAAAGTGGGAGTGAATGCCAGATGAAGTCTCTTTCTTCTCACTTCTCACCAGTGCATCTCCTTCCCCAGGTCAGGAGGCAGTGAATGTGAAGCAACAGTTCTCCCCTCATATTGATGGAGTGAATCTGAGAGTATATAAATTAGAATAGCACTTGGATAATTGCAAAGTAGTCAAATGTCTACATTTGATATGTTAGCACTTTTGTGCCACAGAACTTTCCCTTTTATTCTGATTTTTCAGCTGCTCCTTTGGTCCTTACGCTTACAAGGAAACTCTTTGCAAACAACTCTAGAATAACTTCAGTAGTGGCTGCCTAACACAGACAGCAAGATCAACCATAAGCATATTGACACTACAGAGCCAAAATAATGATATCTCCCTGGAGCCTTGTCTGCTCCAGGCTGAACAACCCCATCTCTCTCAGCCTGCTAGTAAATATATTTTGTACATGATGCTACCAAAGGAGAAGCACCTACACCCTAACATCATAGAAAAGTGTGAATGCAATTAAGTTTGGATACTAATCAGTGCATCTCTTTTCTAACTTTATGTTTTTCCCTTTCCATTTTGACCAGTTTCCTGGGAAATTTGAAGACTGTTAAATAAAATCTCCCATTAGAAAATATTGATTACTTATAAGCATCTTATTTCCATGTTGTTTGAAAGGTTTAAAGAAGCTTGCGTGTGATACATCTTTAAAAACAACTTTTGTCACAATGATGTGAGAATTAAAGTGTTAGTTTGTGCTGTAGAGATGAAGAGAAATTACTGCATTGTTATTGTACCTTACTAATTGTTATAGTTGTAAAAATAACTTTCAGTTTCAGTGAGATGGCTGCACTACAGCAGTAAGTTGTATCCCAGCTACTCACTGCATTGGAAAAGCCAGGTACCCAAATGGCCTTTAGTCTATCACAAAGGTAGATTGGTAAAGCAGTGTAGGGACTGGATTTGGGGTTTCTCCTTGAGAACTGACCCTGAGGGAGGACCCTTTTAGCCAGAGTTGTAGCTCTTTCACCACAGCTAGTAGATGACAGCATGAAACTTTTTCAGAATGCCAATAAACAGACTTTCAGGCTGTATCTATACTTGTAAATAAAACATGTTTTCTGGCCAGATGGGTACATGGCAGACCATGGCCCACAGCCACATGGCTAAATTCTCTTTATCCCACAAGCTGAATGATGTTGTGCCTAATGTCTTTCAGAAATTGTCTCTACCCTGTGCTATCTCCAAAGACAAGGAGGTTCATCAGCCATTTAACCTCTTCTGCTCCTCAATACGCCTGTGGCATTTTCAGGAGGGCTAAAAAGCAGACTGCCATGCCCTGGGGTATCATAACCCTTAATTAACTATGGTGGTGCCAGTGCCTGGCAGCCCTGCCAAGCAAGTAGCCTGATCCTCATGTTACCATTTGAATAGAAACGCCAAAGCACTTGCAGTTCCCATTTAGACCTCCTGGAGTCCATGGTCTATATATAGTTTCACTTGATTTTGGAGCCTAGGACCTATGTTTTAGTACTATTTTAGAGTTTAGGCATTTAAGAGATCTGATTAATAATATTACAGTGGTTGAAATTGTTGCTGACCTCGTGGTCTCAGAGAATTCTATCCTTGTCTGAGAAACAGCAGAATAGAGGATATAGGAGCATTTCAACCTTTGTGATTCATAGCTTGTCATATTAGAAGCACACAGAGTTTTCTGTTTACATTGATATGTCAGGCTGTAAACTACTGCTATGGCTGTGGACTTTGAGTTATTTTCCCAAATAGATTTAGCTGAAGGTAGCCACATCCTAACTTTCCAAAATAATAAAAATACAAATAAATAAAAATAAAAAACAAATAAACAAAACCCCCAACAAAAAAAAAACCAGCTTTAGCATGTCATAGATCTCCAATTATCTAGTTTGCATCAATGCATCAACAAAAGAAAGGTTTTCAGGACCACTTTTTGTTCGGAGCCTGGTTCTCTACACACCTGCCAAGGCTTTCGTATTTGCCTGCTGTTAAAGTGGTACAAGCAAATAATATTTGATCTGGCATGAAGATGCCTAATATGAAATTATTACCCTTAATTATTTGAATAAGCTAGAACTGGCAGAACAAAGTTATATAAGTTCAGCACTGTGTGTCACGTGGTGACAGCTATTTGTGGATCCATTCAAGGAGCCCTAGTGACAAATATAGTATTTCGTCAAAGCCCAGTGTGAGCTTCAAGGTTTAGATGGTGTGAACAAAAATCAAGCAAAAACCAGGCCCAAACTGCTGTCATTCTAATGCAAAATTGTTTCCCATGTGTCTGTTGTGCCTCTGTCTTTCTAGTCAAGCCATAAACACCATCATCATGGTTTTGATGCAGAGCGAGATGCCAAGAAAATACACAGTGCCTGCAAAGGAGCAGGTAAGAAAGTTCTTGGGTTTTGTACAAAGGGCAGTTAATACTATAAAGAGCATGTACATTAACTTAAGGCAAAACAACTGTTCCAATGAGTTTAAGGTAATCTTTATGCTTTCTGTCACTTACTGACTCAAAGAACATTCACACCCATGAATGTTATGTAGAAGGGAAGGGAAGCCAGCTTGTTTCTCAAAGACTGGTAAGATCCAGTTTGTTAATTACTTGGCTCTAGAGAATTGGGGTAAACATACTATTTGTATATATATCCCTGTGCTAGGAACATGAAGCTGCCAAGACTGATATCACAGTCGTGAGGTCCTGCTAGTCAGGGCAGATTTAGGTCATGGTTTTATGTCCTTTCCCAGGCTTTCAAGGAACCAGTAAAAAACATCACCACCTCTGTCTTCACCACCATCAGTGGGTCCATCAGAGCCCACTGCAACTCTATCAACTGAAAGGAATATACAGTTCTTTCAACCTGCACCACTGACTTTTAACAAAAAATATTGGCTCCCACCATCTTCTGAGGTAGTTTGAAGTAAGCTGCCTGACTGTGCACTAATGTGAGTGAGGAATGCACAGCGTTTCATGGGATCCTCAGGTCCATAGAGGTGACAATGTCCAGTAGAGGATAAACAGCCAGGCAGCACACGAGATCAATAAGTTATTAATTCATTCCAGGTCTTTGCAGAGTAAACATGTGTTTAAGCAATTCTTCCTGGTATAGCACTGAGATTAAGAATCAGCTAGTTAAGTGCTGAATTTCAGGAACTTTTCCTGTCTTATCAATTGAACCCCTTCAAGACAGTTCCCAGAGGACTCTCCTCCAACTGAGAGCTTAACCCCACATTGTCAGATAGGAGTATACTTCCTTCTAAAGCTGGACCACACCTTCTGCCTCAGTTCTAAGCAGGAAGAACTGGGCAGTATGTCCAACTGGCAAAAGCTGTCCTGCATGTACCTCATGGTGATAGAGGCATGAAAATGCATCAGCTGTTGCTGAATGCCAGAATAATTTGTAATTTTATCCTTTGTATTGGTTGCTACTCAGGCACCCTTGTTGGTCCTTGCTCCCAAAACACTGAGGCACAGTACAAAGTGCAGTAGGTGGGTGCAACAGATGGAAAAGCACAAGGAGAGCATGGGGCAGTGTCCACTAGCAGGATGTGCATCAGCAGACCTGGCATATGGCTTGATGCCTTTGATCTGCTATCTAAACTCTTTGCATGCTATAGGCATTTTGGCAGTGCTGGGTCATATGCCTTTCCTGATTCCAATTCTCCATTTCAATACTTGTCTTGAAGAAATAATGCCTGAGTCAAGCTACTGGCCCTTAAATGGAAGTGCACCAGGACACCTGTGTTAATGCAATAGCTGCTCTATTGTGTCTTTGGGACATCCAGGTAACATGACTGTCTCTTTAGCCACAGAATGCCTTCCAGAAGCTCTGTTCAGTTCAAACATCTGTTTATATGGCTGAGGGCAAGGAAAGTACAAGAATAAGGTCATTGCCTTTAGTAAGCTTCTTCCACCAACTGCATAAGTTACAGCTCAAAGCTGACTGAGGTCTTTTCTCCTGGAGGGGTGCTGCATGTTCAGTTCCCCTGTGTGATGGGAACCACATCAGCTGCATCTCTCTGGGCATCCCGTGCATTGCACTCTTTTTGCCAAGCAAAGCAGCTTCAGCAGACTCAGACCGTCAAGGCTGGTTCTGGCTCCTCTTCCTGACTCCATTTAACAAAAACTGATTTTGCACAGGCTGTACATCCAGGCAGTGGGTTAATGAAGATGATTCAAAGACATCCTCATCTACCCCAGCCTCTTACCCCACACTCCTCCTTCTGTTGTGCCAGCACAACAGTTCACACACTTAATAAACTGGATCTGATGACTGATTCCTTGGGACTACTCAAACAAATATTGTCACCAAAAACATGTATGCCTATGGGCACTGGCATAACCCTGATTTTAGGAGCAGTGTCTGACCTTCTCAAACTGAAGACTCAATTTCCCTGATAAAATATGAACAGCATGAGATGGTTAATTTTTATTTTATGGTCTGAACATTGTAGCTGACTAAGTTAAATTTATCCTCAAAAGAATCTTAGATGTTACAAATCCTAAGGGTGGAGCCAGTGGGGATGTATGTACAGCAATTTCTTTTCTCTTTAGAGATCCTATTTTCTTTCTTCTGCATTAGATTCCTGATAGAATAATTCCTATGCACAACTTCTTTTTCAGGAACTGATGAAAAGAAAATTATTGAAGTCTTGTCAAGTCGAACATCGGAGCAGAGACAACAAATAAAACAGAAGTACAAGGCTCTGTATGGCAAGGTATTTTGAAATAAAGGCTTCAAACCTCATGCCTCTAGAAATACATTGTATAGGCCTCTGCTTTTGAAAATACCAAGGGCACAGCGGATTTAAGGAGGACACCAGTTAGTTTCTGATTCAGCAATTTATTTTATCTCCTAAAATACTGATTATATTTCTAATTTTATGCCTCAGTGTTCTTGAAATCAGCCTAAACCAGATTAGAGCATTTTAATCAAAGTTGGGAGAGCTCTAAAATAATTCATAGCTGAAACAGAAAATATTTCAGCTTGTGGTCATCTTCAGCACATTCATAAAGAAAAAGTTAATGTAAAAGGGAAATTTTAAGTCAGAGTCCCACTGAGACCAGATGCAAATTCAAAGAAACTATTTGATCTTGTACAATTATATTTTATTCCAGTCTTGAAGTAAAACATGTTGCAAAACTAAGAAGTCTCATTAGGCACTTGAATTCTGCAGGAGGAAGTATAGACTGCCTTAATGATTTTGCGTGCAAGAAAATTAAACCTTCCATAATATTATTTCAGTAAACAGCTGAATCCTGCAGAGCTCATTATTAAATTGGTATTTTCCTAAGGTCTGCTTGCTCATTAGTCATTAATCAGTGTCAATAAGACAGTCAGCACTGAATCTGAAATCCTTCTATATGTAAAATTTACAGCAAGCATGATATAGATTTTCATTCCATAACTACTATGGATTTAGTTCTATAATGAGGATTAATAAAAGTAAGCATCAGAAATGAGCAAATGGCATGAGACTTCCCAGTTACATCAACATGTTCTCCCTTGCCTGGGCATCGTGAATCTCTCAGGAAGGAGATACAAGTTGTACCGTTTCACTCTCCTGATGCTCCAGGAACTTGCAGGGTTCATGGTGCCTGCATTGATGGCAGCCTCTGACTTGAACACGTGTTCACTTGGGGTTGTGTAAGAGGGAATTTAATAACTTCTCGTTCATTGTTCTGAACTTGTCAAGTGCTTCCCATACTACAGGAAATGTTAACTGTAGATACATCATCAGCAGGCATCCTCAGCTTACACACTGGCTAGTTCTTTTCCAAGGTCTCTAAATTTTGAATTAAGTAGATCACATCCAAGAAGGCTGATTTTTTTTTTTTTTTTTCTTGGATGGGAAAAAATGCTGATTGCTTGGCACCAAAGCACTTTGCAAAAATTTTTTGGTTTTTCCAATAAGTTAGTTTTAACCAAAAGGTTCCTAAGTTTGATCCCTTCTGTGGCAGCTCTTTCCAAGCAGGAAGCTTCTGTGTTTTGTTTCAGTGTAAACTTCTGATAAGCTTTTAAGAACACTAGTTTGCATTTGTTTGAACAAATAAGAGTAAAAACTGGACTGATATTGACTGGTATTTGAAGATGGAACCATCATTTCATTCAATCTGAAACCAAAATTTTTAGGGAACTTATTTTGCAAAAAAAAAAAAAAAAGTGCGTATTTTAAGGCCTTTTTTTAATGTTTTTGTCCCTTTGCAGTACAGAAGAAGCTTTTAAATCATTAAATTCCCCCAAACAAATAAAGAAACTATCTAATCCCACCTCAGCTTTTGCGCTAACCCTCCTGACTGTCCCTGCAGGAGATGGAAGAGGACCTGAAGGGAGACCTGAGTGGGAATTTTGAAAAGGCTGTGCTGGCTTTACTGGACCTGCCCTGTGAGTACGAGGCCCGAGAGCTCCGGAAGGCGATGAAGGGCGCTGGGACGGACGAGTCGCTGCTGATTGAGATTCTCTGCACACGAAACAACAAGGTTGGCACATCGTGTGTCACCTTCCTTAGATAGCAGGGCAAAGAGCTCACCAAGAGCATCCACCTGGGAGGAGAAGGAGGGATCAGCCCAACTTCCATGGCTGAAATGCCTCTTGTCAGTGGCTGCAGTAATAAGATTGCCACACTGGAGCCAAAACTCCTGCAGGAGTTAAGAGCAGTATAATTTAGATTTCCTCCTTGGTCCTACTCCTATCTCCCATGGGTGGCACGGAGGCAACACTGATGAGAGAAAAATCCCTGGATATGTGTTAAAGGCAACTTGGGCACTGCTCTAGTGGTTCAGAGGTACGGAATGAAATCCTACTGAAAAAGCCCTTTAGGTCTCACCTAGAAGCAGAGGAAAGCAGAGGAACACCTTCATGAATCAGGTATCCCTCAAAGTGCTGTCCTGAACCAGGGAATGGGAACCCATGGCTTCTCCCACCCCCATGGTTGCTACACCTCACACAGTATGGGCATGGTACTGACTTGCTGATGATTTGTTTGCTATTTATTAATTAATAAAATTTATTTATATTTCTTTCTCTTTTTTTTTAATTTGCCCAGGAGATTGTAAACATAAAAGAGGCCTACAAACGGCGTAAGTAGTTTTATCTTTCAAATATCTTCATGTAAAGTCTTTATCACTAGGTGAGCCCTCACAGATTTATTTTTTTCTTCCCAGTGTTTGATAGGGATCTAGAGTCTGACGTTAAAAGTGACACAAGTGGCTCCCTACGGAAGATATTAGTCATGGTGCTGGAGGTAAGGCTGGGAGCTTTCCTCTTATGCAGCTACCTGACAGAGATATTTCCTTTTTTTGATCCTGTCTTCCCTAAGTAATCATAATAAGTATTAGCTGGTATTTATAATAGTGTAGTTATGATGCATAGTATAATAATGAGGTAATTACAATAAACAGAAGGTATTCTTCAGTATAAGAGCCTTTTATATCTACAGCTTTTTAATATATAGCCAGAAGTTATAAAGCCAGAAGTAATTTTAAGAATTTTGATACTTTGAAAATAACAGTATTGTTTTATTATTATTTATAGCAGAGTAATGGCTAGAATAATCATTTGAGGTCATGGCCCCATTATGCTGATTTTTTCCCCAAACCAGCAAAATCTTATTTCCATCTCAGATAAGTATTTTAGAAATCAGATAGATATAGAACAAGTAAGATAGAGATTGCTGTTATGTTAGTTTTCCATTCACCAAAAAAGCATATTTTCCATTAGAACACACTTTTTTTTAAAGCCGTTTCATGAAACAAAGCAAAAAAACCAGTATCTTCATAAAGACACACTATAACTAAGAAAAATAGGATCACACCTAGAAAGGCAATGTGGTAGCCAGTCAGATCTGACAGCCCTGGGAAATGAAAAGACTGGATAAATATAAGAAGCTTTAAAGATGTAATGGTCACATCACTAAATACATGACAGTTACGATTCTCATTCTGGAAAGTATTGATACAGCTCTTTTCAATCTCCTGGAGTATATTTTCAGGAGTGGCAAATATATATTGTTCTTTTTTTTTTCATAGTCCAGTCCTTCATATTTTCTCCCAGGCTTTACAGTACTGGTGAACACTTAGGGAATATAGGTTAGTCAGGAAAACATTTTGCAGTTATTAGGGCATATCCAGCACTGTGAAAACTGTCTGCACTTCACTGCAAGTACTGGGAACCTTCCTGCTCCAGAGACATCAGCGTTTGCAGTCTCATTAGGGCCCAAGCACACAGCAAATAAAACTAGGAGATAAACCCTATCACATAGGCAATAAAAAGTCAGCAAAACCGGGGGCTGTGGTGAACACGAACGGATGGTTCAAAGCAGCAGCACCGAGTCCCACCGTGCCCATCACCAGGCACTTGTCAGCAGATGGCAGCAAAACTATAACCAAAGTATTCGTGAGGCCCACAAGCCGACCATCTTGCCTTCCACTAAGAAATGTAACCAGCACTTGTTTGGTTTTTTTCTATAGTCATCTCTTTTTCTCTAGGCAACCCGAGATGAGACCGAACAGGTCAACGCAGAGCTCGCTGAGCAAGATGCTTCAGATCTGTATAAAGTAAGTGCACTTGGGGAAAAATCCCCCTTTGCCCCATGCTGTGCAGCAAGGGCTGCCTCAGGATGACTAAACACACCAAGCATGGGAGCAATGACAGTGTAAGGACATGAGAAAGGGGGGCTCAGGCTGGAGCTTGGTGGATCAAGGGCTCTGGCTGACTTCTTGTCTCTACTGTGCATAAACAAGTGCTTCAAAAAAATAACATGTGATTTTTGAAGGCAGGAGAAGGCCGTTGGGGGACAGAGGAGCTGGCTTTCAATGTGGTCCTAGCAAAGAGGAGCTATAGTCAGCTGAGAGCTACTTTTCAAGCCTATGAAAAGGTGAGTTATTATCTTCTGCAATGTGGGTTGCATAGGGTCTGACATGTAGGTGCAGACCCTAAAATGACATTTAATGATCTGAAAGGTCTTTTTCAACCTAAATAATTCTGTGTAGAGTGGACAATCCATTCTTTGTCATTTTATAATTTCTTGAATGCTTTAAGAATTTTGGAAAACATTTTTATACAACTGTATCCTGAGTTTACAGAAATAATGGATAAAAGCTGAATCTTTTGCCACTGAAGAACCTATTCCCCTTTATAATCTACACAACATCCAGCCAAATAGATGTCACAATGTTGTTTCCTTCCCACAGCTGCACAGCAGTGGGTATCCCCATTACTACAGGAAAGGGACAGGTTCACAAACTGCTGCCCTGAAGCAAGATTTTGCTTTTCTGGTCTTTTCCTCTCCTTCTCCTAAGCAGAACTTGTCAAGGTCTCTCCTCCTGACCCTCACACTTCACATCTCATATTGGTTGGGCAGAAGCACAGCAGAAGCCTCCTCTCTGCCCATGCTGTGCAGACAGCCTGTGCAGGTGCTTTGCTGTGCTTTCCTCTGTCTCCGAACACAAGGCAAAATAGGCAGCAGGATCCTGGCTGTTTGGTACTTCTCCTGATGTCACCCATCAAGGCATTTTATACATGCTTGGGCCTGGACCTCCACTGAGATATCTTGCCTGGAAATTACCTCAGAAAGAAAAAGCCGTGGGAGATCCAAGGTCCTTCTCCTGGCAGCGAGATGGAAGCTCAGCAGTGATGTTTATTCTTAGGAAAGAGTCCCCCTCCAGCCTCTGGCTCACAGTCCTGAACTTCCCTGGGATGACTCAGAGTTCATCAGAAAACTGTAACCCTGGGCACTGAAGATGAAAAAAAGCTCCAGTCAAGGCCATATTTTAGTGTCAGCATAATAAGGAACCAATAGTTGGGAAAATGTTTGCAGCTTAATCCAAGTTTTGGTTTGTTGCTGGCAGGAGAACAAACCCAGTCACAAACTAATACTCTCTCCCTCAGAGTGGCCCAAACCCTGAGGATTCATTTAAATGCTCCAATAGCCAAGCTACCTTGGCTTTTTGATTCCTAAAGCCAAGCAGATTGGGTTGCCCAAACCAATTCACCGCATCCTGCCTGGCTGTACTCGAAGTAGAAGGGGGCCAAGATTAGAGTAATGCAAAAATCGGTCCTCCTCTGCAGTTGGAGAGATAAATAGGGCAAGATCTAAACCGAGTTGGTTGCTTGCAAAACTTAAACCTAAATCCTCAGAAGGTGTCCTTGCTGTCTTGTATGCATGGTGTCCCAGCTCTGACCTAAAAGTTCACTGGAATCTTGAATCATGCAGGGCCATCCTGATAAACAAAACAGAGAAAAGTAAAAGACTTTGACGTTCCTGAAGTTCATAAATGTCAGGATAAACTCTGTTTTGAAGTGGTAGTCTGCTTTTCCCCTTTCCTAAAGAATAATACAAAAACTTGGGGACAACTGCAGTGCTTGTAAACTTTCCCTGGGAAGCCAAAGACAATAAGTAACAAAATTTCATAGAGCTGGTAAAGCTCCAAAAATTATCTTATTTGTGTGGGAGCCATCCAGAGCCTTTGACAGAGTGGCTACACAAAGCTCAAACATTTTCTCCTGACCAGGGGTCACTCAAGAAGAAGCTAGAGTTTCTTTGTCCTAGAAGCTGCCAGACACATGCGACTGATTTAGGTTATCCATCTCTTAACCACTGTGCCTTGCCTGGCTGCATAGACCCTCTCTTGGTGCCAGTGGCTCTGTGAGCACTTACACCAGAGAAGAACTTCATTTGCCCTTGAATTACTCCACTGAAAAGACTGTAAAATATCTGAATTGGCCTTTTTCCATTGGATCCCAAATCTGATGCTGGTTTTATGGCAGTGGGATGACATGTACAGACAGCAGCTCTTATGGCTCCTTTTTATTGTTCTTGTAGGTGTGTGGGAAGGACATAGAAGAATCCATTAAAAGTGAAACATCTGGAGACTTGGAGAAGGCTTATCTGACTCTTGGTAAAAAAAAAAAAAACAACAACAAAAAAAACCCCAAACAGTTTCAAGACCTTTCTTTTCTAGTTCTTGCCATGACCTGACATTGCTTGTTGGGGGTCTGAGTACAGCTTGGCAACAGCCATTGAGATAGCCCTAAATTGAGCTGATATATCTGCCAGGAAAAAAAGAGGCAGTTTTCAATAGTGATTTGGACTCCTTGGTTTCAGAAATAAACCAGTCAGACGGTTCTCTATCCACACAGCTAAATTATTTGCCCTCTAACACAGAGCAGTCACCTCCAAGCTGCCCCTGAGACCAGGGCTGCTGATAATTTCCAGCAGATTCCCGGACATCATAGAAGAGTGCTGGCCAACTACAGAAATGTACAGGGTCCTCAACAGCAATTTAGTACTAGGGTTGACTGTGACTGATATTTAAGCCTGTGCCCTGTCTCTGGTTGGCTTACTGGTTTTGCTGTTATCCGTCTGGATCTAGGATTTCCCGGATCTTCTCCCTGTGATCTACAGAGTGAGCAGCTACCCCAAGAATAGATGGGCAAGAGGAACCCCAGAGGGGAAAATGCTCGTTCTCATTTATGTCATTTTCACTGTGGAATGGCAGAGTACTCAGTGCTGATCTCCCTGTGTAACACATTTTCCCTGTGGAAAAATTGTATGTCTCCATTCCAACTCCAAGATTTCTCCTTGCATACTGATAGAGGACCAGTCTCAGAACTAAAGCCCTGCCAGCTCATATGTCTGAGCACAAACCCTAGAGAGTTTCCTTTATTTCTTCCTTATTTATTTACTGCTGCTTGAAGATATATCACAAACTATAAATATACAAGTATAATGAGGCCTCTTACTGTTTTCTCCAGTCAGCTGTGCCAAAGACTGCCCAGGTTACTTTGCCACACTTCTGCACAAGTCGATGAAAGGAGCTGGGACTGATGAAGAGACCTTGATTCGCATCCTTGTGACCAGGTCTGAGGTAGGGTACCCTGCATCCTGTAGTGCCTCACATCAGTTCTGGGAGACATACAAATGTAGAGGGTATGGAGTGAGTCCTGATAGATCATGTGCTCAGTAACCCCTTTTCAGCCCAATGACATCAGTGGTCACACTCTGCTTCTGTACCCAGGCAACTCTAGTTTTGATATTAAATCTATTTCTGTTTTCAAAAGAACTAAACCAGGAAGCATGCAGGCAATTTCAAGTGGAGTCAACTGTACCTGGTTAAAACTAATGCATGGGGAGGTCTGGCCCCAACAGAATGTATAAAAGTAAATTCCTAGTTAAGTAATGATGAAGCAGCAGTTCCCAAACTGAGAATTACTTGTAAACATATGCTGCCAATTTTCTCTGATTCCAGCTGGGAAAAACAGTTGGGGAGGAGGGAAGAAAAATAAAAAGCCAAAAGAGGTAACTGTCATTTTAAAAAGCACAAAACTTCACAAGACATTTGAGATCTTAAGCACAATCTTTAGGTCTTCCTTGTAAACTCTGTAGGTTGTAACTCCAGGTCTGTTTCAGTCGACGTAGAGGAGGAGCCTTTCAAAGGGACAGGGAGAGCACATTTCCCAATGATCCACGCTGTGAGAAATTAGGCTCCAGGGTATTCTCTCTGTTAAGACACAGCCCAATCATTATAACATTTAAAACCTACAGTGACAGAGATCAGATCTGTGCCTTAGGTGTCTTTTCACAGGAAATCTCAAGAGAAGTAGTCTTCTTCCCCCACTGCCCCCACCCCCAGTAGTAAATAGAAAATTACTAAAACCCTCTTTTAGCCATACTCCTGGAAGTCCCTCTTTCCCTGCTTGTCGCCATGGAATGGCCTCAGGAGTTCACAGCAACCTGTGTATGTTTTCCTGATACCAACACTGTGCTGGCACAGCACCTCTGGGCAGAGATTCCCCAGCCACCTGGCATGGCTTTCCACACAGGTCCTCTTCTCAGTTAGCATCCCCTCACCACACCATCTGATGTGAGCTTACCTCAAATCTGAATGTTAAGCTGAAAGTCCTCCAAGATTTTTAGACCTCCTGCTTTCTCCTCTTCTCCTCCCACCGGCCGTGGTGGACCTTGGATCAGACTCCCGGGGTCCTGGTAGGAGCAGGGCATATTACTCAAAGCACGCATTTCTCTTCTGAAGAGGCTCTTCTTGTCTCCTCAGAGCGACCTGCCAGCAATAAAAGAGAAGTTCCAGCAAATGTACAAGAAGCCATTAGCTGAAGCTGTCCGATCCGATACCTCTGGGGACTTCAGAAAGCTGCTCCTGGCAATTTTGCACTAAAAAGCCACCAAGAATGAAGAGGCATGCTGAGCAGCCACCTCTTGATTAGTTTCCAAAATAGCATCCAAAAATGTGGCATTAGCACAAAGAAAAAATCCAATTTATTTTCTTTCCAACTGGGAAATGTGTTGCCAAGTAATGTTGGACATGAGGTTTATGTTATGGCTATCTTGCCAAATGTCCTTAAGCAATAAAGACATGTTTAAAAAAATGGATCTAAATTGACCTCTTTGTGTTTTCATATGTAGAGGAATCTTCTGTCATTGTTTCTTCTGGGTAGATTTTCTGTCTTTCTCTCATTCTGAATATTATCCCTATTCTCTCCTCAATTCAATGGATGGCATGTCATGCTGTTACAGTCCTGCCAAGAGAAAATGAATATTAATTTCTTCTCAGCTCATTATCACAGCTCTTTAAACAACCTGAGGGCTGTGAATTAAGGATTTAAGTCAGGACCTGATTAAAATCCTGCAGTCAACAGGGAAGGGCAGAGTGATTTCCCTGGCTGTGAGTGCCGTTTCAGCATAGTCACCTCCTAAGTTTTTCCATGAAAGAGATAAGGACTTGCAGTCCCCATCAGCACCACCTCCTGGGATATGGTGCAGGAGAACAGCAGGGAAACAGATAGGGTTTTCATGAGGTAGATCTGTCAGGCAGGGAAATACTGTTCCCAAAACAGCAGACATGGGCCATAGGACAGCTGCATGGTCTTCATCCTGGGACATTTCCCAGATCTGACTGAATAAAACTCCTAGCAACCTAGTTTGATCTCATGGCTCACCCCGTTTTGAGCAGGAGCTTGAGCTATAAACCACTGGAGGTCCCTTTCCTCCTGAATTACCCTAAAATCCTATAATCATATATAAGAGAAGATGTGGTTGAAAAATAATACGACAGGACCTAACAAATAAGAAGAGGAGAGTGAGAGTTTTTTTTGTGTATCTGGCCCTTTCCCCCTTTTAAGTGTACCACTCTGCAATGGGAAGGGTCTTTCACACCTAGATCCTCAGAGGCAGGATGTCTGACGGCATCAAATTCCCATTGAAAACAGTATTTTTGAAGCACTGGACCTGTTTCTCCCTGCTTGGATCAATGTCACAGCAGTAGTACATGGCTGTCTAGTTATAAGATGGGGCAATATAAATGGGAGATGGGAAAGACAGGTGGCTTTGAAGAACAATGATTGGTGTGTCACACAGGTGTAACAGGGTGTTCTGGCATTTTAAGGTCCTGTGCTTCTTTGCCAACATTTCTAGCCACCTAAAAATATCTGGGAGAAATCCTGAATCTGAATGCCTAAATGCCTTTAATCAGAGACATTTTAACGTTCAGACCCAGAAAGAACAGAGCAATGTAAGATCTGCGTATCTGCTTGTTGCTGTTGCCATGGGTCTCTTGTAACCAGAAACTATAGAAAGGATAGATGAATAATCTACTTCGGTGTCCAGTGTTCCTAGTGATATTTTATCCTCCAGAGGTCACATTGTATGTTCAGTCCAAGATAAGCTGGCAGATACCCGTTCACAAATGATGTAGTTTGAAGAAAAAGCCAACAGGTGTCTGAAGCACACATGAAGTAGCTGGTTTGGGCAAAGGATTTGTTTTTAAATATTCCAACAAGAGTGCCCCAAGCTATATGAGTGGTTTCTGTGAAACCTCTAGAAGCTCAGCACTCTTTAAACCAGCTATGTCCTTATTTAATGTGAAGCACATAACTTTGGCAGCCAAATTTATTTTTGCCTGAAGACTGTTTTAATTAACACTAGTAGGTCATTCTGACTAGAGAAGGAAGACTGCAATTGCTTTCATCCTAATCTTTTACTCCTTAATTAGAGATTGGCCTGAAACCAAGCCAGGAGCCCACACATCTTCACACCCACGTATATTGGGCAAAGTCATTATTGAATTACATGCTTTATCTTCTATCTGTACACAATACAAATAGTGATGGCAGTGACTCTTGGGAAGTTGCTCTGTAACTCCAATGCTGTAAAACATGGAGACTTATATGTGTCTATAAGGTTAGGTCAGGGATTCAAAATTCAAGTTCCAATTTCAAGGCTAGTATCTATAGATGTAGCCTGTTACCTTGCCTACAAAAGCAAGCCCAGATTCAGTCAAGTCTTAAAATAAGCCTTAGTTAAGCACTAAATATCATACCAGTGAGAATGACGGCTGTGGTGATAGGGCATTCAGTGAATCCTGCTTGTTGAGCAGCTAAATAGAAAATTAATAATGTAATAGTTACAGAGGAATGGGAGAGAAGGATCATACAGATATCTGGACTTAAAGAATAGGAAGAAGATCAGATAATTGGCAACTAGCAGCAGCAGAAGGAAGTTAGTAGACTTTTCTATGGGTGAGAGACAACATTCATAATTGCAACAAAGGAAATTCCTAACAGATATACGGGAGCAGGTATGCAGAGAGATTGTGAAATCTCCATCTTTCAAGGTTTCAGAACTTCAACTGGACAAGTTCCTGAGCACCCTAATGTAACTCTGAGGTTAGTGCTGCTATGAGAAGGAGGTTATACTAGGTGAGCTCCCAGGGGCTTCCCAACACAATCTTCCTGTGATGCTAGGGGAATTTGGTATTTGTAAGCGGGAGAGCACTCCTGGCAGTGCTGTGTGGAAGTGCCTGAAGTAACACAAAGAACTTCTTGTTATTGCCATGTATGATTGTCCATCAATTCCCCATATTCACAACAGACATCGTCTTTGCTACTTCCCAGCTTGGGAAGTTTCATTGCCTTCAGCGAACCTGAAACATCAACCAGGGAGGTAGAGGACAGGGCCAAAGGGCTGTTTTCCCAATGAAGCAAATAGTAAATCCACACTCGGCTCTGGCTGAGCGCAGACAGGACTCAGGGAAGCTGCTTCAGTGGGAAGTACCAGGATAAGTCCAAAACCAGACGGCACATGTGGAATTAGGTCTCCTGATGGTGTTATCAGCTGAGTGAGAGACAGATATACATATCAAATAGAAAGGTCCCTACCCATGCTGTATCTTCTTAGTAATCTGCTAGTATAGACATATCTTTACACTTTCAATGCACATATTCATTATATACGTTTACATGCATGTGTAAATATGCAACACATAAATCTAATAATTCCCCAACACATTAGTCTTTCTTTCTGCTCCCATATTTCTCATCCCTCCAGCTTATAGTAAGCAAAATGATGTTAAGCACTCATCTTACCCTGGTCAGGGCCCACCAACCAAGCTCCACATTGCCAGGGCATGCAGCATCCCAGGCAGACTGGCTGTGCTCCCAGCCTGGGCTGAAGGCTGCCATCCCAACCAACAACCACTGGTGCTCAGGGCATTCTTCCCATCCTCCCCAACTCATGGCATCTGATTAATTATGATCCCTATAATTGTCTCTTTATACAATGAGGAATGTTACTCTTGGGTTTTGTTTTCTCTCCCAGTTTTATTAAGATCATAATAAGGAATATTTTTTCTTGTCTCCTGCAAATTTGGGGAAAGGGATGATCTCTCTTTTGATAACTGTGGGGGCTGATAGTCATTGAGACAGCACACGTAACACTGAATAAGCTCACTGAAGTAAATGCCTGGAACAGTTCTTTTTCTTTATCCATATTTGTTCATTTTCAACTGAATTGTAATAGGATCAGTGTATGAGTTTTAGAAGTTGTCTGACATCACCAATCTTCTCTGTGCACCTGCTACTGGCCGACCAGATTACAGCTTTTTGCCACTCTGTTGCTTAGTGCATGATAATAGACGTTTCATGATCCCATTACATTAAAACATAAGAAAAGCTGCTCTGGATCAGATCAAAGGTTCAATCATCCTAATTCCAAAACTGAGTGACCTCAAACTCTCGAGAAAGAACAGCAGGAGGAGTGTGTAGCATTGCAGCAACATGTGCGTTCTTTGGTAGACGTTTCAATTTTCTAGAAAGTGCCCTGGACAGAGTTTGTACAGCAGTAGTTGTAAAGGGTCACTGTTTTTAACAGCCCCCAGTGGCTCCAGCCCATCAAGGGTTTTGGGAGACCTGCAGCATCACATCCCACAGTGCTGCTGGGTCATACACCCTGCAAATGAGCCCACTTTCCAATTTGCACACGTTGTTCAGTCCAGACTATCATCTTTGCAACATGCTACTCACATAGTAATGAAGAATTCTGTTCTCCCAAAAAAAGACCACTCAGGTCTTGTTTGGTCAATAGCATTTCATCCTTGGAAAGCTGCCTCAAGAACTCATTCAGAAACAGATTTTATCAGACAAGTTAGACTGTCCCACAGCAGAAACGGCTCCACCCTCTCACCAGGGCTCATGCTGCAGGGCTCATGGCCCCACCATGCAATGGGACATATTATTCTAAGCTATGCCATGAAAAATGATTTCTAGCTTATTTATATAGAAAATCCTAAATAAGCAGTTGCAACCAGACATGTCTGTCTCGTACTGGCCTTTTTAGCCACCAACGCACTTGCAACAACGGTGGGTAGAGCCCTCCCCAAATCTTCGTTCGCAAAACCTAACCATGATGATGGAATAAGCAGTGCTGATGTGCCCACTTGGTTGTAGATGTGTCTGAAACCACAATCTCTGGGAAAAAAAAGAAAAGAGAGTTGTAAAGCAGGAAGCAGGAGCTCCATTGCTCAGGAGCCCTGGCCCCAAATTGGCAGGGACCTGTGTGAGGACTCAGCAGGGAGAAGCAACCCCCCCCCCTTCCCCCAGAGCAATGAGCTATTTAAACAGCACACTCTGTACTCTGGGTTAGCAGGAATTTGCATAACTGTGCAGAGCCCTCGAGCCTGGGATCTTCTAAATAAAAGCCACATTTATCACTATCTAAAGCAGAAGAACACCCCACCTACTCTTCTCCAACCCCATAAGCCAGTGTCATTAGTGAAGTCAGATAGCATCATTTGTTTCTTTAAGGGTTAAAAAAATAATCCACAGCCATTGCCAGGAAAAGGCAGAACTAAACAGGCAGCAAAGAGTTAGAGCCAGAACAGAGAGATAAATTTAAATCAATCATTAAAACGGACCACAACAAGATCATATACATACAGAGCAAGAAAGAAAGCGAGAGGGTGTTTTGTTTGGGTAACTAATGTTCCCTGGACAAGAAGAGAGAGAAATTCTCCTTTGGGTTTTTAATGCCACTCTAAATATTTATAGCAAGATCATGGCCAGCTGGTGAGACAGCAGTAGGGAGTAGGGAGGGGAGGGCGTATTTTCCCCAGTGCCCCAACATCATTCTCCAAGTTGTTTCTTTACTTAAGAGGAGGGAAAAGGCTGCACATTGCCATGTTTACCCTCAAAGTGACTCATCTGCAGGAGTCAAGTCCAGTGGCTCCTGGTCATCCCCTCTCTCATCTCTCCTGGCCATTCATGCACATGTACACACACACATGCACAGATTATGTGAGAAGCCTCCACCCTGTCTATAGCATGGGTCTGGCTTTCAGGCATTTCACCACATCTTATGCTGCACTGAAAAGCCTTTGGGAAAGGCCATCTACAGCACAGCCCATGATGCAAAACTTCTGTTTTTATAGGAACAGGCTGCCTCCATCTCTGTAATCTGCTGGTCCATGGACACAGGGTCAGGAGCATATGGAGGACTGCAAACACCAGCACAGCACAGGGGTTGACTTAAGGGCATTGTGGCTCCCAATGATTTTTGCTCATCTGCCTCGCTGTGATCATACGCAGACATGACTCACTCATGAGCTTTGGCTTTGAAAATATGAGAAGGAGTTTTGCTTTAACCTTGTGTTTCCCTGTGGTAGAAATGCTTAGAAACTACATTTTGGATTGAATCCCACCCCAGAACAAATGGAGAAATTTCAGCTGAGAGGAGGGACCCAATCCAGTTACCCAGGCGTGGGCAACCGATGCTATTTCTTTTCAACCACCCAGGAACTTGGCACAGAGCTGGGACACATCACACTAGGGACCAGCTGGGGTTCTGGAGGATCCTCTGCTGGCACAAGGTGTTCAACTGATCCCAGCCCTGAGGGTGGATTTAGAGTCACCACCATAGATGATGGGAGTGTTAAATATGGACACCTTCATATGATTGAGGCAACCGAGCACTTGTGGACACCCAGCAGTGCCTGGAGGACTGTCCACCTGCCGAAATACAGGTAGTACATACTGGTGACCTGAATAACTTGTCAGACTCAGTTGTATTGACTGGAACTCACTGGCTGCAAAAAAAGCTCAGACACCTTGTTCATCTGCAGTCAGAGACCCCCATTCAAGTGTCTTCCCTTGGGAGCTCAGTGCTACCATGGGACTTGCCACTCTGGGACCCACTCACTGCAGCAACCTGCTCCAGTCCTCCCACTCATAACACCAAACTTCCTCAAGCCACCTGCTTGAGCAGTTCTTTGCTAAGGGTTTCAGAGAGCTGAGGTCCTTATACAAAAGACCACAAACTGGTATTTTCTATATGACTTATCAAGCACCATCAGAAAGATAAACTGCTCCAAGGGTAAATTTCATTCTCTGCTTTTCAAAGGTAGTTGGGCTCTCTGGGTCCACCTTGGAGCAGTGCTGGATGCAGCGGTCCCGGTGCATCAGCATCTCCCACCACACTGCAATGGGCTGATGCTCCCCAGATCTCTCCATAAGGTGGAGACACGGTCCATCTCACCCAGGGAGCCCTCCTCTCTCCCCTCTTCTCCATGAAACTACGGTATTACCTAGCGCGAGGCATGGCAGACTGTTTACAGCCTTCTAGAGTTCCCAGGCACTTTAGGACAGGGTCTTGCTGCTGTTTCCAAAGGGACAGCCAGGACTTTTATAAGTGAACTTTCCTCTCCGTGTCTATTTATTATATGTAAACATTTGCCAGAAAAACACCACTCGGGCATGCTCAGAACCAGCCAGGTCATTGCAAAAGGCAGCGGCGGCGTCACATGTGATAACAGCGAGCAGCCCGTGTGCTCCTATTCTTAGCGCTGGAATGTGCACAATGCCCCGCCGCCCCGCCGCTCCTGCGCACAGCGCCCGGGAGCGGCAAAACTGACTTCAGAATAAACACGTCCAGAAATCACCCTCTATGAATCACCCTACCTACTGAAAGAAACGTCCTTTGGGTTTATAGGGTTTTTATCCAGGCTCTAGCTATGGAAAATCTCATCAGAGAATAAGCGACAGAGAGTAAGTGCATGCAGGGAAGGACGACAGAAGGTAAACGTTTCTACCTTACGGTTCCACTGCAGGTTGAGCAGTTAGTCATGACAGTAGATATTCATCATATTGTTCTGCCTGGCACTTAATTTAGTCATTGTGTGTCTGATTAACATAAAAAACCCCACAGCTAAGCAGAGTTAATAAATAACGGTTTTAATGCAGATTCCCAGTCTCTAGGGTTCCGTTTGCCCTGCTGCAGAGTTCAGCTCTGCCAGATTTGCATTCTTTGGGAGTGACTAACTCTAGGGGAAAGAGGCACAAGCTACTAAACTGCTAATACTTTAAAATAGTGAATAAATGTCTAAGTGCATTTATTCAACGTGATTAAAATGAACAAACCAATTGCTTCAGCCATCCAGCTTTAATCCCAAATCAGTGAGATAACTTCAGTGCTTTTGCTTCTTGCCAGGGACACAGGCAGTGCTGACCTCAGAGCTGCAACCTATCTGATAACTTTATGAAAATTTTAAAGGGTCTTAGGGACCTTTTGACTTCTTTATTATTTTCCCACTGTGCTTAACCCATGTTCCATTTTCATGCGTAACAGCGAACGGATATTTAGAGGAACATCAAAGTCCCGATTTGTTCCCTTGGAGCTGGATATTTCAATAAAAGCTGCTAGGAATTCAGGGGTTTTTCTGCCAAGTCCAGTATTCATCTCTCTCCTATTTTGCTATGGAGGGGGGATCCACTGAAGAGTTTCTCTTCAAAGACCAGGACTTCTCCTCTGAATTGCTGAGGCAGCTGAATGCTCTGCGGCAGAGTGGGATGCTGACTGATGTTGCCCTCTGTTCCGGGGGTTTTGAAATCCCCTGTCACCGAAATGTGCTGGCTTCCAGCAGTCCATACTTCAAGGCAATGTTCTGTAATGACTTCAGAGAGAGTCGCCAGGCTAAAGTCATCCTGAAGGGCATTGACGCCAACATTTTGGATCAGATTATCCTTTATGTTTACACAGGGGAGATTCTCATATCCACTGAGAATGTCCTGTGCCTCTTGGAGACTGCCTCCATGCTGCAGTACACTAAGCTATTTGAGGCCTGCTCTGCCTACCTTCAAGACAAGCTGACTCCTGACAACTGTCTGAGCATGATTAGACTGGCAAAAATCTTGAACTGCCAAAGCCTGAATGAGAAAGCCAAGGCTATGGCTTTGAAATGCTTTCCTGTGGTGGCCTCTTCTGAGGACTTGAAGGACCTTTGTCCCTTGGAGCTCATCGACTACCTTGGGGACGATGAACTCTGTGGGGAGGAGGAGCAGGTCTTTGAGGCACTGATGGTCTGGGTCCGGCACGACCTCCAGGCACGACAAGGCTACATCCAAGAATTGTTCAAGAAAGTCCGGCTTCAATACGTCCATCCAACTTTCCTCTTCCACTTCATTGCCAATGACTCACTCGTTCAGTCCTCACCCACTTGCAGGAGCATCCTTGAGTCAGCCTGGAGACATATGTTTTCCCTGTACAGCACCAACGCACCTGACATCAAACCCATGATGCATGTTCCTCGCCGGTACTCTAACCAAGAGTTCCTCATCATCATTGGTGGCAGGAAGGACAGCCAGCAGACGAGGGATGTCCTGCTCTATGATGACAAGACGAACCAATGGCTGAGCCTGGCCAAACTTCCCATGCACCTGTACAAAGCCTCTGCAGTGAGTTTACTCAGCAACATTTATGTGCTCGGAGGGATGCCTGTTAGCAATAAGAAAAGTCTGGTCAGTGGTAATATTTACATTTACTCCCTCAAACTCAATCAGTGGAGGTTGATTGAGCATATGTTAGTTCCACGTTACTCCCACAGAAGTTTGGCATATAAAAATTATATTTTATCATTCGGTGGAATTGGTGAAAACCAGGAAATCCTGAATTCCGTGGAAAGATATGATAGTGTCTACAACACCTGTGAGAGCATGGCAAACATGCCTGTTGCTGTTCTTCACCCTGCTGTTGCTGCCAAAGATCAGAGGGTCTACCTCTTTGGGGGAGAAGACATTATGCAAAACCCTGTTCGGCTGATCCAGGTAATGATCGGTCCTGCTTGTCATAGGCAATTTCTTCTAAGGTATTCAGCAGTCCATTACCCTCATGAGAAAATCAAACCACCTAGAAAACTTTATTGTGAGTTGCAGCAAGGGGCAGGTTGAGTTGATACATGGCTTCCAGGACCATTGCAGCCATTTCATTTTCCCCTTCTGAAGGTTTTTCAGGCACAAGCCCTGACATACTTCTTTGGGTGTCAGTCAGCTGTGCCTTTGGTGAGCACTAGGGCCAGGGCTGCTGCAGATGATGTTATAGCAGGCGGCAGCAGCCTCCCCTGCCCAGCTTCATGCCTGTAGCCAATATCACCAAAACCAGTGCTTTCCCCTTGGCAGCCGAGCAGGGGTTTCAGCTGCACACCTGATCGCTCGCAGCAAACACAAACACTCACCATCATTAGAGCGATTAGATACTCACTCATCAAAGGGCCAGGACTTAAACTGACAGTCATTTCATATAAACAGTTGTGTTAAAAATGTAGCTCCTGCCACATGTTTCTGGCTTCTCTGTCTGCTTTCAGCGGTTACACTCTATTAAGAAGAAAAAATTCATACCATTTTTCTTATCTGATTTGATGCTTTAGTAACAATGTAGTGTTTCTATCCCCATAAGTGTTTTCCAGTGGTTGAGGTGCTTTAACTAAGAATCATTATGAGCTAAGATGGCACCCGGACATGAGCAATACTTTGTGATTATAATGGTTCTTGATTATCAGAGGAAGGAAATGTATTTATCTGTTAATGGGGAGTTGCCCTGGAGATATTTAGTATATTGAGAACCAGATAATATGGCATAAAAGTTTGTGTCACCCAGATATGGATGACTGAATGATCATCATCTGGCAACAGCTCTTTTTCTCACATAAATTGATGACTTAGATACCACTCTAAGTCCCTTTGCCAGCCACCAGCACAAATATAGCAACTGGGCAAATATGGTGGCTGCCAGCAAAGCTAGGTGAAGTTGAAATTTGTTTGCCCAGGAAATTGGTAAGACCAAGGCAGGAATACACAGAATAACTGGTAAATGAAATTAATGGGCTTGCACTTTGGGAGAGCAAGTTACAGTGATTTAATAGCCATGCAAAGATTTACAGCCAAGAAGGTTGTATATGGCAGACACACTTCATCTTAGTGTGTGTGCTAGCATGTCCTGAGCAGACAAGCTTGGGGAACTAGAATGCTTTCCAAGAAGACATATTAGGAAAAAAAATGGGTATATTCTCAGATTTCCAGGACTTTGAGCCAGAGGATTGTATTTATTAGGGCAAAATAAAACCTGTAAGTTCCTCTGTAATTACAAATGCCAGTTGAAATACAACATAAACAGCTGTGTGAGTATCCTTATTTTCTTGTCAGGTTTACCACGTGTCCAGGAATACATGGTTTCGGATGGAGACTAGAGTAGTGAAGAATGTCTGTGCACCAGCTGTCACAATTGGAGACCAGATTATCATCATAGGTGGTAAGAGTTCTGTTTCACCTTCCTTCTGCCTCCCCCTGCCCAGATCTTGTGGGTTTTCACAGCCTTCCTGTAGCTTTTGAGGGGGTGGTCCCTCAAAAAGCACCTGGATCTTGGGAAAGGAGGAGTGTCCCCACCCTCCATCCACTTCTCTTATGGCAATGGAAGCAGAGACAAGTTCTCCGTGAGGCTCCTTTTCACTCCAAGTAGCAGGACCTGTGTGGGGGAAACTAAGGAAAAGCCAATGCAAGTTTCTGGTCTGCAGAAGGAAGGATGCCAAGAGCACGGGGATCCTGCTTCTACCCTGCTGACTCACATCCTGGAACTCTCTGTCTGCTCTTCTTAGGATAATAGAGAGCGCGGTTACCACAATCGTTGGGATGGGTGGGCTATAGGTCTATGAGATGTTGGTTGGTCCTGTAGCTGCCTCCTGGGGGTAACTGTGAGATGTCCTGAAAGGGGTGTGAAACACCTGGAAAGAAGAAACTCCACAGTGTCTTTTTCAACCTGAGGACCAGCCTCTACCCATTGGCACTTTGGTGTATTATGTCATTGGTTTTGGCACTCTAAAATCCTGAATGCAGCTCCCCTGATCACGGACTGGCAAGAGTAAGCATGTGTTAGATTATGTAAGAGAAAATGAGACACATAGCTTTGGCAGATCAGTGAACTGAACGCAAATCACACAGGACTCAAAGATGGTGTCACCCCTCAGGGGGAGGCCACTGCTACCCTTTGCAGTCAAAACACAGGAGAGCTGAGTCCAAAGGTTCCAGACTATCCTGTATGGCAGATTATCCTTACCTCAGACCACACTCTTGTTTTTATACATGGGCAGGGTATTACTGGGTACCAAGCTTCCAGGGCAATGGCCCTTTTACCAGCCCTTACCTCTCAGCCGATGCGAGGTTACATCACCTCTAAGTGGAAGAGCTGTACACTGGGTCACTGGCGTGGTGGCTGGCACAGATGTGGCACTGTGCTGAGTACTCAGCTCCATTCAGTAGGCAGCCACAACTCCAACCCAACAAGGCACTATTGTTCCTCTCTCATATGCCTCTGGTTTCTCTATTACCAAGTGAAGCTCAAGGAGTCTCTTGGGTGAAAAGAAGTATTTTGGGATGTTTGAAGGCACATGCAGGTAACTACAAGCTCCAACTGTGTGGGACAGGTTGATTGCTTGAACTGATGGGTCTTATGGTGCTTATTGAGCCCTGGCTGCCAAGGTGCTAGTAGACAGGGTGAGGACAAACAGGAAAGAAAGATAGACAGACAGGCATTCCTGTGACACATCATCACTTCCTAGCTTAGAGATCTTAACTCTGCCAAATTATGTACCAGTATAATAGGTTTTATTGAAGACTATCAGGAAATATATTATCATTCCTTCTGCTGTCCATAAGCTTTAATTCCCATCTGTCTCTTCCACCTCTGGCTTTTCATTCAGGGTACACCAGGAGAATCATTGCTTATGATACAAAAGGAAACAAGTTTGTTAAATGTGCAGACATGAAGGACAGACGGATGCATCATGGGGCCACTGTCATCAAGAACAAGCTGTATGTCACAGGAGGACGATGTCTCACCACAGACAATGTCATCAAGGACCTGGATTCTTTGGACTGCTATGATCCAGAGACTGACACGTGGACACCAAAGGGAAAACTGCCACACAGACTCTTTGACCATGGATGCCTTACACTCCAGTGTGTCCCCTGTTCTAACCTTCTCTAAACGAGCTTTGGTACTTCCTTTGTGCTCTCCCTCCCAGAAAGGACCTGCCTCGCTCTGCAGAGAGCACATGGGGAATCCTTATGGGGTCACACAAACTCTTGACTTTGAATGCACAAGCAGCACTAGTCCTTCCCAGACGCTGTGCCAGAAAGATCATAAGCTCTGTGCTTGTGCCTATTCACCTGACTGGTATTGCATATGGTGCTGCTGAGTCCAGTGTGGAGGCCTTACCCAGCATCTCAACAAAAAACAGGAAAAAGATACTGGGTAAGAACCCATTGTAGGATTTGGCCTTGTACAGACTGTAAAAGGAAAAGTGAATAGGGATGCTGATATCTCCAGGGAAAGTAAGATCTGGATAACCTGCCTTTGTTGGCATGCAAACTCAGCTGCCTGGGCAGCCCTTAGCTGCTCGGTGCTGACCAAGCTTTCTGTTTCCAGTGATGGGAGCATTTAGAATAGGAAGTCCTGAGCTTCAGTCTTGTAGCCAGGCCAGCAGCAGCTGCTTGCATTAGCTATGGTAGTCATCTCATAAGAAATAAAATTTTAATGTTCCTAACAGCAAATTAGAAATAAGCAAAAGACTGATGCTTTGATCTGAACTCTCATATTGCAACAAAATGCAGATTTGACTTTTCTGAGCTAACACTCTTTACAGCGAAGGGAAGACTTTTGTTCCCCCTGCCTGCCCTCTGAAGGAGCAGGAGAAGGTGGGATGGAAATTAAGATTGTCTGCATCTTCTTTTTCAAGGGATCTTGTTTTGCAGGGATCTTCTCCTTTTGCATCAGTAATAGCAGTGGGGTTAGTTAGGAAGACTTTGGCTGATGGAATTCTTGAAATCTGGAATAGTGGAGAGGACATATGGAGGAAAGGGGATATAAAGGAGAAGAGGTATTTGGGAGGAACAATTTCTTTTTCCCTTTCTCCTCTCTCCAAACCATTGGGAAAAAAACCATGAGACAAAGCCAGTGACAGGAAGCCAGCTTTCCAAGAAGAGCAAGTCTAAATCTGCCACTTGGCAAAGCAGCTCTGGCTCCACCAATATTTTTGTGGGGTTCTGCCACTAAGTACATACTTTTAAAGGGAGGAGATTAATCATCAGATACTGAACAGGCTGTGAACTGCTGTTAGGTCACCAGGCTTGGTAAGATTGCTGAGATAGCAAGGAGTTTTAAAGATAGCACTGATGTCCACTATCCAAAGAAAGGATGGCAGAAAGAACACCCCTTTTTGAATGAAAGTGGGACTTTTCCAAGGGTACAGGGTGGCATGAGGAAAACACACTCAACCTCCCTCTTTACAGAAGGCTGTCACCACCACATTGCAGTAAACCAACTCAGGATCCTAAGATCCCCTCCCATAAATCTGTGACTGGGAGTAGAAGGGTGACTGAAATAGTTAATGAAGTGGAGGGCTGGAAGAAAGTATTTGGTATCAGCTGCTGTTGTAACAATGTGGAATAAAAGGGTTATTATTGTTTGTATGAGTTTTGTGTTCAGGAGTCCCCATTGTTCCCTCTGAATTGTTGATAAAGGGAATTGTTTTTGTACCAGTGGGTATTGCCAGGGTTTCCTTCTAAGGATCTGAGTAAACCTGCAAAAAATGAGTGGGAACCCAAACTCGTCTCCCAGCTCAGAAGCCTTTGGCTACATTTCTCTTCTGTCTTTCAGTCTATTATCATCATCTCCTCCCTGTGCAAAGCAGAGCTAAATCACGGCATTTGCCAAGTTGGACTGGAGCAGTGATTCATCCTGCTTCCTCACAGACCATCTCCATCCCTCTGGAGAAAGAAGCCTTGTCATGGCCAATTATGGAATGTCTGCCCCAGGGAGATGTTTATTGCTAACCCTGCAGTGCTGCCTTCCCAAACTCCTTCCTGTTGTGACCCTGCTCAGCTCCAAACTCCGGGAGACGCCAGTTGCTGCCATGCATTTTAGCTGACACAGATTCCTGCCAGGCTCGTGACTGTACCCAAAACCCAGGGGGAAAAAAGTTGACTCAGGGCCATAACCCCATGTTTGCAAACCATTGCCACAGTCATTGGTTTACGCTTAGAAGCAAACAGATTTTTTTTTTTAATTCCTGTATCATATAACTAGTGATTTTCTCCATGTTCTTGTGGGCACCAAATAGTACCTTGCACAGCTGTAGCTGGGCAGGAAATGGGGACTGCAAAGAAGAGGCAGGGTTGCAGCAGCATTCCGCTCAGCGTCTTTCCTCCATCCCTCAGGGAGCCCTCACATCACCTCCAAGTCCTTGGAGACACCAAGGGCTATGGCCAGCCCTGCTGTGGCTGCAGCCCTGTACTCCTTCTCTTCACAAACTCCTCACCTCGTGCCCATAATTCAAGGAATTTGGAGTCACTGAGAAGTAAATTCAAATGCTCATGGTTTCTGATAGATTTCTGTCTTGTGGTCAGTTTTGATGCAAACTCTGACCAAAGATTTTGGTTCCCTTCACTGAAAAAGGGTTGAAATCAGAGAACAGGGTTGAGCCTTTTCAAGGCAGATGAGGGATGGTGGAGTCGCTTGGTCACAGAGAGGCAGCAGCAGCACATGCAGCTACAGGACAGGGGATACTCAGCAGTGGGACAGGCACTATGGGAAGAAGGGATGTTACCTTTCTAATTAGGTGCTGACCACCATCTGGCCCACCTCGAGCAGTACCTAATACCATCCTGACTGCTTTGCAGTTGTTGTATCCCAGTGGTGCTATGGGTAAAAACACTCCTAGCAAAGGTACTTCTTTCTCCAGTATCAAGAGGGGACTTTTACGAGCAGAATCTGCAAGGCTGCCACTACACGGTACACTTCCTGAGTCATTACATGTTTTCTCAGAGGTCTCATCATCCTAGTATTCAAACATTTGAGTGCTTGCTTAGATGGGAATCCGCCATGTGATAGTAGCAAGGCACTTCACAAATACAATGATGGCCCCATGGAAAGGTGTGAATTTGTTGCTCTTCATTTAATAACCACGGAAGCCAAGGAAAAGAGGCTTTTAAAAAAGGGTTGTTGATTGGAGGTCAACCTTCAGAAGGGTTGATCACTTGCCACATTTTTTCAAATCAGGGAATGCTGTAAAAGCTCATCACCTCCAAGGTCTTATTTTCAAGTATCCTGACTCAGACATTAGATTGTGCAACCCATAGGATCACATGGCTGAAAGCAGTCTGTTCCATGGGACAGTGAGTTACCCATGGCAGGTACTTGTCCAGTGCACAGAAAATCTCCCATGAGAGACGTTCTGATCTCTCCCCAAGTAATGTACTTGAGTGTGTTATTAATCTCAGAGCTTTTAATACTATCTATACTAAATCTTCTTTGCTCTACCTTCTGCCATACCCACAGGGATAAAGGGCAATCGATTACTCTTTTAGATACCATGTGGTTTTTTACATCTTTTAAGTTTATTAGGATGTTTCAAATTCTCTAGACTAAACAAACCCAGCCCTTTCAATCTTTCCTCGTAAGTCATGTTTTCTAGACCTCTGATCATTTTTGTTGTTCTCTTCTGGACAATTTCCAGTTTATCTGTTGGTGGTTTTTTATTTATTTAGGTGCAGGGCCGTGGCTCAGCCTTGCAGTGCTGAGAAGGGCGATAAACCTCGTCTGCATCTTACCTACAGCATTCCTGCTCTTGCAGACCTGAAGGACTCTTGCTTTTCACAGCAGCAACAGATCACTGACTGGGGTTTGGCTGTGCTCACCATTAAGGAATGTTTGCAAGTTTGGGCAAGGTCACATGGAAAGACTGCAGGACATCCAGGATCTCCCAGGGTTGTAACTCTCCATCTTTGCTTTGGCTCATCAGAATCCCAAGTCAGACCCTGTTGAAAACAATAAGTTTCTCCATGAACTTCAACACAGAGCTTTTGGACTGGGCCCTAATTATTGCGTTCTCAGCTGGGTTCATCACTAATTCTATTAATTTTAAAGGCAAATATTTAATGTTTGAGTCATTTTTTTTTAATACTAGGAGAAAAGTTTCAGGCAAAAAAATAAAAAAGGAAGAGAAGAGATTCCATTTTCTTTTCAACTTTCTTTCACTTGCCCTGCTGCAAACCCAGAGCTGAGTCCTGCTGCACAGACAGCCTGTGGCGGGCGGGCAGCTTTGCTTTGATCTCAGCAAAGAGCTTCGTAGGTTAAGCCTGTGTTTTTTCACTGTAACAATTTATCAAACAACACAGTCCTTTCCAAGGGCAGCCTTTTTCTTGCTTAGTAATATGTTTATAATTATAATGCATTTCCTGCTTCTTTTTGATTAAACACACCTGACAAAGTAGGAAAGATGTCAATGCATAAATAAATGGGCACATCAAGTTCATTGCTTCGTCCTTTTTTTCCAAAAGCCAAGGAGTTCATTGTGAGGTGAATCCTCTAGCTGAGAAGGAAACAATTGGGGAGAGCATATATGAATAGCGTACAGGGTAATTTATCCCTGGCATTGTTCCTTAGCCTGACCTGAGAGCCATTAATAATTGACAGCAGCAAAAACAATCCCTTTTTAAAAATATAAACATCCATACTTTTTTTCCAGCTGCTTGAAAGCTCCCCTGTTAAACAGTCATATTCTCCATGGCACAAGGAGCATGAATTCCTTAGTGCAAGGTTGCACTAGCAAAGGAGTTGAGACCTGCTAATTAGTGAATTGCTAATAACGTTTTCAGCAGCTAAACCTGATGAGTTTTCCCTGGGGTCCAAATGAAGCAGAGTTCATATGGAGGAACTGGTCTCTTAGTCTGCCCGTCCCACCGAAGTCCACAGGGCTCCTCAGGGTTTGTGTTGGAGCCCTGAGAGATTGATCTGGCCTCTTCTGTTTATTGAAGTTTCCAAAATAGTAGCAGAGTAGCGAAGAGCCCAACTGCTCTGTCACTCGGCAAGTCACCCACCGGCTCCAGCTGCCGCCTGTCACTTCTCTCCCCAGGGCTCTTTGTTTCCCTGCACTTCTTTCATGTTGCAAGAACCCTTTCCGAGAAAAGCAAGCAGCAGCACATCCCAAGCAGCCCTGGGCCATTAGACGTGTGCCTCGTGGCTGCTTTGAACACAAGGCATCCTCACAGCTGTTGGAGACATTTGGCTCTAGGCTTGGGAGTGAGCCACGAGTAAAATACTGCTAAAGGTGGGAAAAGGGGACAGAATCTGGTCCATCTCTTCATCTGGTCAGGAAGATGTTTGTAAACCACCCTCCTATATCTAATCCTCCATGTCTAGCTCTCTGAAGTTTGTTTCTTGACCAGGCTGTATCTTCTGATGAACAACCCATGTCCCACCATCCCTCCCTAAAGCAGGCATGCCAGAACAAGGACAAAGGCAAGACCACTTCTTCAGATCTCCCAGTACCACAACTGTAATGACATCCCCTGAGTTTTGCCCTGGTCTTGGCACGTTGCTGAGTTTTCTCTCTGCTCTCAAACACGTTCTCAGACCAAACAACTGGGCAGATGTGCCCTGAAACAACATTTGGAAATGGCAATGACCACCCATGCTCCTGGTTTGTAAAATCAGCCCAAAACAATCTGAGCCTTAGAGTAGAGCCCCTAGAGCTCTCTGTAAGAGCTGGGAATATGTAGGGGAATGTGTTTAGCCCTGAGGAGCAGAGAGAGGGTGCTGGAGGGTGCTGCAATGTGAAACTTGGCTACAAAGCTTCAGTGCTGGGAAAGGGCAGTGTTTTATCCAGATCAGCAGCAAGCCCTGGAATTAATAGGGTTGATTAAACCATCTTGATGTGCATGGTATGTGGAGATAAAGGCCCAATTCCCCAGGGCTTCTAGTGAAAATTGTATGTTAACCATAACAGTACGTGACATTCCCCAACAGGGATGAGGGACTCTGTTGGAAGACAAGAGACAAGTACAAACCAAGGGGGCAAAAGAGGCAGCCCTTGGGAGAGCAAAGTTACCACGAACTTGCTGGATCTGTTTCAATGCTGAAATGACGTGGACCCTGGCACCAGGCAGATCGAAAGCAAGGGAGCTATGCCTGCTTTGTGTTGTTATGACACATATATTTCCCTGAAAATGACATTAAAGAGTACCAGAGGCTCAAACATTGTTCTGTTTATCTGTTCCCTGGGTAGGGCTCTTACTCTTAGAGACAGCCTGAGCACTGCAGAGTATGGCCCCTGTCAAAACTTTTCCTCTGTCATGGAGACCATCAGCAAGTGTGAAATGGGAAGCCAGCCCAGGGAGTCAGGGCATACATGACTGTTGCCTGCTACCGCCTGGCAGGACAGCATCCCTTTGAGACACACAAAGGGATGAGCTGTGGGAGGACACTCCCCTGCCATCCACTGAGGTTTGCCAGATAGGAAGCAGATGGCATAGGATGATTACTCCCCAGGGCATTGACCCTGGGTTCATCCTGTGCGGAAACATGGAAAGGCTCCTCATCACCCAGGTTGTGTCAATGGTGCCTCAATATGCTTCAGGCCACATTTCAGCCCTGGGGCTCCCTTGCAGTGGAGCTGGCACCTGAGTTACCCATTAATTCACATAGTGAACTAACCCATGCTTGTGCAAGCAATACACAGATAGCCAGAGATGCCACAGATGGCATCCTAAGAAGAAGACTCCCAGCAGCTTAACTGAGTGCCAGCTCAAGCCTTGACCAAGGAGGAAAGCAGAGACGTCCTATGGACGTTCTTCAAGATGCTGTGATATTGAATGGATGATTCAGACCTTTTTTAAAAAAGGTGATCTTTGGGCTTGGGAGGTGCTGGCTGAAGACTTCTATCTGAAAGATCCAGTTTGGAGCCTACAAGAGTTGTCTTTCTGCTCATAATAACTTGGAACAAATGTCAGTAAATAGAGTCTGTTTCTTGTCCAGGCATAGAGGGCTCTGGAAATTTTCTCAAAAGAAAAACAGCAACACACAGTGAAAGAAGCGGTGCAGGCAAACTGAAGTACAAATGGCAGAGAAGCCAAAAGCGTGTTTGCCCTTCCAGTCTTGAGCTCATGTTTTTTATGGCATGAAGTGTGACATGCACAGTCAGTCGTGGATTTCAAGCTGAGAGTCTGTTATTTGTGATGGCAGTGTAAAATACACAGACCCTTACTCCAAAGAGCTTATGAGAGATTGAGAGCAGAGGACACAGATGGCCCTCAGACCATCAGAGCTGGAGTTTCAAAGCATCCAGCTCATTCATTAGGCAAGAGCAACACCTTATGCCATAACCTGGATAACTGAAGCAGACCTAAAAGAAAAACCTTTGACTCTTTTCACCCTAGTCCACAGCCTATCCCAGAGATCAGCATACAAATATGATTGAACAAGTGCCAAGGCATAGGACTTTCTGGAAACTTGGGCAACACTGCTGCACCAATCTCTTCTATCCCCAAGTGCCTCATAGCCAGAAGGGCACCATTAACCTAAAACTTACCTAGGATAGGAACTTTTTTCATGATTTTCTGCATCTAGATTTTTCCCTTCCCCAGGAAAGGTAGCAGAAGGTTTGGGACAATATAGAAATGGGCACACACCTGGGAAAGTGTATCCCTTCTGCTTTAAAAAAAGAAGATTTATAGAGTAAGGACAGAACATTCAGACAGCTCAGGGCACTCTGATTTCCAGGAACAAGCTATAAAACCCATTTAGATTGTCTGAAAATTCTTTGGCATTTCCCTTTCATATTTCCAAAGCAATTTCCAAGGTAAGGTGATAGGTAGTGCAGACCAACCTTTCTAGGACTGCCACAGGTGAAGGGAAATGTAGCAGGGGAAATGATTACATGGATCAATAGGATTTTGCCTTTATCATGTTTGTTTGATGCTAGAACACATTCTCCTCTGCTAATTTGTGGCTGGACTGATGCAAATACATGGATTTTCATGTAAGTACAGCATATTGCTTTATGGCTGCAGAATGTTAATGAGCTCAGCTTGATCAGGAGAAAATCCCTGCCCAGGCTTTAGTAGAAACCTGCAGACACACTGGTAGCAGAACAGTGGTTCTGCCAGCCTCAGTGGGATGTGGCACTTGCAAACAGCATGAGACATTTGCCCTGGAGCTGTAGTAGCAGAGAAGATCTGAAGATCTAGATCAAATTGATGAATCTGCAGCATCTGACACAGTTTAAGAGGTTAAGCCTATTTGTAGACAAATGAGGGTAATTTTCATAGCTGCAGGGATTATGTTGGGGTTTTTTTAATAAATTCATAATAAACTCTAGGAAGGAGAATACTGAGACCCGTACTCAGATAACTCTGTGGAGATGAGAGGAAGTTTGTTCAAGACAGGGATGGAGTCGAAGGAGCCAGAAACTCAAGAGTGCATTATCCTCGGTACTTTGTTTTTATCCACTCACAGGATTAAGTTATGCTTTCAGGACAGTACAAAGCATCCCTCTGGAGCCAGACCTTGATCTCCCTGCCTGGTGCATAGGTGGAATCCACAGAAGTGCATTTGAAGGGGGAAACTGAGAGAGATAGAATGGATGTGCATCCATGGGCAAACAAGTCCCTTCTTTTCAGGGGAATTTCTATTCATCGTTTCTCATCTTCTTTAGTCAAATATAATGCTTCATATAATAATAAGGGGACAACATTTTGCTCTTCTAATGACATGAAATACTTGAACAGGCAAATTGTAAACTACTAACCGTATAGTTCTGTGGTAGCTCACTCTGCTTCTCATTCTGATCATGTCACCTTTCTGTGTCTGTGGATTACGTCTCGCAGCAGAATCAACTCAAAGCCAATTTAGAATTTTGCCTAAAGGAAACCCTTCAGGAAACCCCCTTGGTTATCACTAGTGGTGAACATGAGAGTCAGTCTGCCAGTGGGCATCAGCAGTGCAGTTATGTGGCATCATCAGGAAGTGAGAAAGGATGGGACTTGCTGAGTGATTGTGGGTAAAACATTATTTCTTTTATGTCTCCAATGCCACGTCATTAAAATAGCAATGATACCAACTCCTTGAGAGTATTTCAAATGAATCCACTAAAGCCTAAAAAACACTGCCTTTTGTGAATTGCCAAAGATTGTTTTTTCACAGTCCCACTGCAGCTACTTGCACTTCAGGAAGTAACCGCACCTGTAGAAACAGTGTTCTTAAATTAACATGATTATGATGTTAAATGAACTAGTAATCATCTGGATAAGCGCAAAGACATAAAATGAATATGGGACAAATTTTGACTGAAGCTATCTCTACCCCCCCCCCCCAAAAAAAGACAAAAAGGCTAAAGTTAGCTCCCACTTCCTTTTCCTAAAATGTGGGGGATTTACACTGCTTTCCATAGAAACCAAGGATGGATTGAATATGGAGTTATATAGACCCACTGGGAAAACAGGGCCTTATGAAAAGGACACAAACACTACCATGGTTTGCAGGTGGATTGTGCCCATGGACTAGTGATGCTTTCACTTAAGCAAAAGACTCTTCTGCTTGGAGGCAATCTCCCAAGTAACTTGAAGATTTGAAAATCATTCCTTTGAGATCACCTGAAACTTTTTTCCAAATTCAGAGTAATAATATATGGAGCACTCCATGTGCTCATTTCGTTCCCAATTGCCTGCAAGTTCAGATCATGCCAAAACATGGCATTTACGTAACTTAATGTATATACAATTACATACATACATTACATTCATTTCTACATCCAAGGTCTGTAGGACCAGGTCCTTTCTTGTTCTCCTGAAAAAAACAAGTTTTTCAGTTCTTTCAATGTTTTTACACCAGTCTTTCTGAGACGTCTTCTTACAATGTCCCCTCAGCATCTGTTTTATTTTAAAAGGATAAAAATTCATCAGTCTCACACATTCTTGCTACTTTCAAGCTTCTCCAATTACATTATTTATATGAATCTATTCCCTTTTTTTGTTAGGATTTTTTTATTCTTAGTTTAAGTTTCATATACCCAGTGGCAAGGACAGAGACCTGCGGGGTGTGTTGTTTTTAAAAACCATTTTATTTTGTCTGCTCTGTGATGAAAATATCTCTGCAAATGTAGGATTGCAAGGATGTTTGGGCACCTGCCATCACTCTTATTAACTTTAAGCTGATACTAGGAACTGGCAGTACTTGACTATCCGGTTCCCAAGTAGCATTTGTGAACTGCAGGAGTCCTTCAGTCTTATCTTCCAAGCATGACTCTTTGGGTCCCTGCACTTACCACCTGTCTTCGTAAGCTCAGCTTATTCTGAAATCTTAAAGTTAACATGAGACATCTCCGTTCTTTGGCCTCTGCATGTCTGTCTCGGTACAAAAGGGGACATGGCATGAAGATGCCCAAGTTGGCAACCCAGGACATTCAACAGTGGACACTTCATCTGCACTTACGCAAATCAGAATTCCCTAATTTTTGGCCTGGACCTTGTTCTGACAGTAGATGGGTCAAATGCTTCAAAGAGCCTTGGGGCATTGGTTAAGTCTCCCAGGACTAGAATGGGGTTCCTTGGTGCTCCACTGTTTCTCACATGTTCCCAAAAGCGGCTCCACTCAGCAGAGGCTAGCAAACCAATTAACTGCCTTTGAAAATTCTGGCCTTGGTCTTTATGATGAGATCCTCTTGATAACAGCACTGCCTGGAGTGAGCAAAGAGCTTTCCTTGTTTTCCTCAATCAGAATTCAAGCAAACTTCTGCTGACCTCTTCATTTTGGCCATTTGATTTCAATGGGAAATGGACTGCACAGGGAACTTGGACCTCAAGCCTTGTATATTTTCTCTAATATTCTTTTATCTTCACTAAAAAACATTTACTAATATATTAAGCTAATGTTTCTCCAGAGAGGGTCACACACAGTTCAGCATGCATCTTGCATCCAGAGATTTCTTCAGGTCTCTAGTGTTAAGTTTTTCTAAATAGGTCAGGTATTTACTTGCTGTTACTGAAGGGAAAAGCAGAGCCCTTCTAGTTGACATCTAAAATAATGAAAGGAAAACCATATGTAAACCATACTTTCTGGAAATAAACTAACCCTTCTACATTTACAGGGTCAGGGGAGTACGAGTGACCCCATATATCCCCATGTGACTGCCCAAGTTGCTACATAGCAGAGGAAAACAGGTCACACAGATGTAGTTACAGAAGTTGAAATGGGGATGCAGGGGAGATGAGGAAATGCTGCCAGATTTAGAGTAACAGGTGGTTCCTCTGTGGCATCCATGAGGGACGAGTGGAGCTGGGTGCTGAGAGCAACCTCTGCTGAGGCGCCTGCACGACATGGGGTGGAAAAGCGTCTGCAGGGATGGGGCACCATGGAAAATAAACAGAGGAACCAGCACATCAGGACCAATATATACCAAAGGGCATCAGCCCTTTCCTATAATTGGTCCTCCAAGGAGCTCTGGAGAAACCCAACCCTGAGATAAAGGCTGTACCTTAGGACTTTGGAAACAGGATTTAGGCATCTGCTGTCCCAGACTGTGCCTGACTATCAACAAACAGCTTGGCCACGATGCACAGATCCCAGTGAGTGCTTAAATACCTTCATATATGTGGGTGTTGCTGTCTCAGTTCTCCTGTTTCCTTTCCATGCTGGATAAAAAATAGCTCTCTACCTTGTATGCTGGAAAAAACAAATACATTCTGCTGTGTCAAATGCTATTTGAAATGAGGTTCTTATTTTAGGGGCCCACTCAACTCAGAAGAAATAACACATTCCCATGTTTCCAGCTCAGCAGAGGCACCTCATGTGACCCTGCAAGTTTCTGCCCAGCAGAGGACAGGTCACACAGAGGCAGTGACAGAAATCCAAGCAGAGCACTGTGATCCAGAGAAGATTATCAAGCCCCGGCAGCTATGGGAGTGAACTCATAGCAGGTCAAGAAGAAAACAATTAGCACAAGGTTTGAAACAGTTTCTGGCGAAGCTCAGGGAGACTTCCCATAGACATCTCAGTGTCTCACATGGACAATGATCTTAGTCCTCCATCATCTTATCCCTCATGTGGGCACTGGCACATAATGTGCTATGAAATACTATCCAGCTTTAGGTCACAGCTTACCTCCAATTCATGTTCTTGAGCCTCTCCAAGAGAAGGTAGAGCTGTATTTTTACGTACTAAGCTTACAGGATTACATTGCTGCCACGTGCCCAGGGCTTTCAAAAGGTGTAGCGAGACCCGTAGCCAGACTCTCCCTAGTCCCACTGACCTTTTCCCATTGATGACTAACCTCAGGGCTGCCTGTACGACCAGAGAGCAAACGAGTCCAGAGTGGCAGTTCCTTGGCAGTGACTTTATTCACCTTTCAGTGCCGCATTTAATAACTCTGGATGGCACTTATTGGAATAGATTTTCCAGCAAGTGGCATGCCAAAGTCTTGATGAAATCAGGCCTTCTGTCTGATGTCAATCACCTACCTTTTGACAATTCAAAAGTGCTATCCATGCTGGAAAAGCAAGTCCCAAGGAGAACTTCAGCCCAGAGCACACAGCTAAACCTGACCTAACAATAGGCTGTAGTAAAAAGAGGTCATCAGTGCATGGTCTTCAATCTGTTCTTCTACACTTTGCGTTGAACAACAGACTCCCCAAACTACTGGAGGTACTTCCAAGTGTCTTCCTATCTGTTTTATGGGAATCCTTTCATGGTCACTGGAACTAGAATGTGCACAGGTATGGGTATCTGCTGAGGGGCAACAAAATAGAAGTGCATCCACCACCTTATTTTGCAGACACTACATAGTCTTTACTCAAACAGCTGATTATATACATGTGAAGATTTTAGGGTGTGGGCAAAGCTAATTCTCAGCTCATGGCCTAAGCCTGTCCTTGCTAAATATGCAAAAGTAGACATTGTTCTCACCCTAGATTAGGTTATAGTTTCAGTTCTTGTTGTTCCCTGGTGTCAATAGGAAGTATGTTCTCTGGCATCTGCATCAGGCACATTTGCACCAGTCCCCGATGGCTGCAGAGCTGCAAATTCTGCTTGTGGGTGGTGACTTTGCCTCCGGATCTTTTGTTTTCAAAATGCAGCTGCAGAGGAGAGGAACATGGCATCATTATCACTATGAAAGGTCTTTTCATCCCCTGTGGTTTCCGGGTTAGAGCTGTATTGGCTGAGGATTCCTCCCCCAGGGTGGAGGAGTAATGGAAATGCAGCCTAAAACAGGATCAGGAGGAAGATGTGAAAATGAGCACAAATGCACAGTGTATGAGTCAGTGCCACAAGGAATCTCTATCCTGTAAGTCAAGATCACACCTCCCCTTGGTACAGCAGAGCTGTTCCCACACAAGGAGAAGGCATCATGTGGTGTTCAACATCTTTAAAAGGACTTATGTCCTGACTGAAAGTTTAATAGTGGGAAAATATTTTCAGGTCAGTAACATTTCAGCTTCAGAGAATGGTAGGAAAAGCAAGCATGACATGCTGCATTCATTATCTGCTGTAAAATAATATGGACCAGGCACTGAGGCCAAATCCTTTGCGTGATGCAAATCAACCTCCTTATGCTAAACTGATGCTGAACTGATTAACTCTGCTGATGAGCTGGCCTTTGTCATCAAAACCAGTTCTCATACTCTCATGCTGTATTATATTTTAAATTTTTCATTAACAGCCTCACCTCAGACTGCTCAGAGGAATCAAACTATAGCTCTAGCATCAGGAGTAGGCAACATGGGCTGAGAAACACCCAAAACAACAGCTCCACTGTCAAGTGTTTCCAGACTCCCAGGGCCTATAAATCCACAATCCATGACAGCCTTGGGTTGCTGATGGCTGGAACTCAGACCTGAGCCTGTGGGTTCTTCAAGGCAGACACCATGTCCTTCAGAGTGGGAAGAATTTGTTCCCCAAGGAAAGAGACAAGGCCCAGCAGAGAAAGAACTTCTCCTCTTAGGTAAGCATGAGCAGGGCAAGGCAGAGTCAAACCCAAAGAGCAAGGCCAGGTTTGAGCCCAGCCAGGATAAGTAGGCTGACATTCAAGGCAGCCACAAGGCAGACTAGAGAAGCTGCAGTCTGTTCTGAACCAAAGGTCCAATGGAATGGCATAGTTCAGGTCAAGGAGCAATGTAAAAAGAGTTATTTTTATTGCTGCACATGTTCTTGAGGACAGAAAGCAGAAGTGGGATGTGAAGGGGCAGGACGGAGCACAGAAGCAATGAGTGGGACTGCTGGTGGACTGCAGATCTGACCACTGGGCAAGCATCAGTCCCCTTCACCACCTTCTAGAGAAGCTTATCAAGCCCTGCCTCTCCCAGGGAGCTAGTTGCAGTGAGAGAGCAGATCTGGAAACCCAGGTAGGTCTCATGGTCCATCCACCCAGGCATCATGCTTGACACCAGCCCATCGCTCCTCCGGACGGGCCGCACCGATGTCTGAGGAGCAGCCACATGACACAGAGCCTGCTCACCTGTCATGTGCAGGCAGAGTAATCTGTGGCATTGTGCAACTGTGCAGCAGCACAGCACCAAGCCTGCCCACAGGCAACCTCAAAGCCCAGGGAGGCACCTCACATTCTCCTGCCATGACTGTGGCTTGTCTGGCCACACCCAGCTCCCTGCCACGTCACAGCAGGTGTTCCAGTGCCAACTCTCCTTCCAGCAGCTCTCCCGGGCAAAGCAGGAGGAGCTTCTCCAGGAGAGAAGGTGGTCACAGAGGTGATGGACAGCAGGTGTCACACCCCACTGGATTGGGCAGATGGTTTTGGGACAACTACCACAAGATGAGGATGACTCGGCTGCCCCTGCATGCTTGAACATCCTACCAGCCTGGGAGACACCCTAGAAAATCTAGGACAGCAGAGGCCTAGGACTCAGCCCAGGACTCATCCCAGGATGACAGCCTGGGCCATAGCTGTGCCCTTGGCACCCATTTCCCAACTGGTTCCTCAGAGGTGGTGTCCATGCAGATGTGCACCTGCACAGGCAGAGGGACACTTGTCACCCCCTGGATCAGTAGGACATGGCCAAAGGCAGGCCTTGAGCCATAATGGGTCCGCTCTCCATGCCTCCTGTTTTGGGGGTGGGCTGTGACATGGTACGCTGTATTATAAAAGCCTTTGTGTAATTTCCCACAGTAGTTGGTCTCTACTGTGTTCAGTTTATAAGTACAGTGACTTTTTTCCTAAGTGCTGGACTGATGAATGCCACTGGCATCTGAGGTTCAGGATGTTTCCAATAAAATCATGTTTCCAAGGGCACATGCACATCTTCCTCTCTTCTATGAATTTACACATCTAGAACCTGGTGAACTGCTGACAAGGCACAAGGAGGAGTAGGATGCAGGTTATCCTCTGGAATCCATTCTGGCTTATGTGAAAGCAGTTTCAAATGCAAAGTGCTGAGTAGAAGATGCTATTTGTCACTCTTCGGAGCAAATATTCACTGTAGAGGCCCCAGTCTCATTTACAATAAATTTCCTCATAATGTGCAGGTGATTTATGCCATTCTTCAACTATAAATTATACTTACATCCACTCTGTGGTCTCTTTACATTGTTAAAGTGTAGTGATGTGACCGTAGGGTAAGTGATAGGGATAATTTGTCTACAAGGAGAAATTCATCAGAATGACTGCGTGCATGAAGAAGAGTCTTTTTCATCTTGGGAAATACTCTGTATGTTTTCTTCATGTGAAAAAAACATTCACAACACAGATTCAATCTGCAGGCGTTGTTTCCCGTGACCCGAACACCACAGATATGTGCTATATCTTCCTCTGAAACGGGGTCAGGAGTTATGAATCTATTCTGTAACTAGCATCATTTTTATTCACAGTATTTATCCAAAGATCCCAAGCAGAGAGTAGAAAGCAATCAGAGTTGTGAATGAGGATAAATTTGTTCTGTTTGCTTTTTTAGGTTTGCTTTTCCAGCATCCAGAGAATATATCTCTTCCTATTATAAGCTATTTTTCCAGAGTGATTTTACTTACGGTCAAAAGTGAGCATTGTGAAATCAACTGTTAAATTTAGATCCTTGAGCTGTTTTCATCAGAACAAAAACACAGGGATTTGTAGCTGTCAGCTTCCCTAAAACTGATTCATACAGAAAGACCAAATCCTGAGCTCAATTAATTTAAGATGGTTTGCAGTCATACCAGAGACACAGGCATGAAAGGTGCCTTTGGACCTTAGGATGAGGATCTTTTGAGCATTTCAGGCAACAACCAGATCGGGAGAGGTAGCTGGGAGAGAGCCACTTTAGTGGTTTCTCGCTGCTAGCTTCCTGCTGAAACTTTTGGAAGAGGAAAACATTCCTGGTTTCTCATTTTTATTTCTATTTTAGGATATTACTTTGGCTACAGTTGGAGTTTTCTAGCTTTGAGAGCCAAATTCTACCACTAGATCAGAAGGGCATTTTATCTGGGAGGAGAAGAACATTGGCTGGAACATGTAATGAAGGACCAGCAGGATTCTTCTGCATTCCAAATAGCAGTCTTGGTGGATCTATGCTGATTCTGTGCTTGGGATAATGTTGCATATTCCTTGAGAGGGAGCAGTTCTAGTACTACCTACACCACTAAAAACAGATGCCATATTTGTCTATACTAGGGGCTAAGTCCTCCCAGGAACTGTCTGATAGCTTTTGAGCCCAGATTGCTTAATATGCTAAATTACAGACAATTACTTTATTATTCTGGATAGAGTATTTTTGTCCAACACGTCAGGGAGATGAACGCTGTTCATAACATAATGCTTCTGAAGTTCTCAGCAGTGCTTTCTGAGAAAAGGTGTCCTGGTTCGCTGATAAAAGCGACATCTTCCCAGAAGAGTGAATCAACTAGTTACTGGATAAGCTCCTGCCTTCAGAGCTATACTTTGCTCTTGGAATTTAGTCCAAGAACTAAATTTGGGGCCAAAAATCTGGTATCTGCCAACTTGAGTTTTTAGCCTCCTCTGTTAGTCCAGCAAACCAGAACAATAGTCTGACTGATACTGTTTATTTGCAGGAATTGATTGCACCACTTAAAGCTTTTATATGCAGGTTCACTTTTTTTGTTGCTTTGAATGTCCTTTACATCGGGTTAGTTTGTCCCAGCCCTGATCCTGTGTCACCTCTGTGTGGCTTTTTCTAGGAGAAAAAACATACAGACTGACTGCTGCTGATAGCCTGTACAAGATAAAGTAAATTAAAACCACACATGTGGTTGGTCAGAAAATTAGGTTTACATGTGAAGAGGCATAATTCTAGTGCTACCTTTTTGTATCCCTGTTAAACATCATGGAACCTGTTGTTAACACATTTTATGCTGCCAACTGTATGGGCCGTTTCACTAGTAAAGACCAAAATCCCCAGGAAGCACTGAAGTTGTCCTCCAGAGAAGGAAAATGTTATGAGTCACTGATGCTGGTGCACCACAGAAGACTTTCAGTGACTTAGAAGGTCATCCAGTAGAAAAGGATAAAAAAGCAGAGAAACAAAAATCCCATCTCCTGGGGCACAGTGAGGTAACATCACCGTAAGCAGCAAACCCTTGGTGTTTCTAAACACAAGAGTTTGCCTGGAAAGCACACATTTCATGAAAAAATGTCACACACTTGAATTTAACCTTTTTCTGCTGGAAACATTGCAGCCAGACATTTTGCCTGCTGAGCTGTATTGACAATGCATGGGCTACAGCTGGGGGAAAGAGAGAATTTGGGAGGCGATGTCCTCTTCTGCCCTTTGTGCTATCCATGCCTGGGGAACAGGGGGATATTTTTGGAATACTATTTTAAATTTCAGAGAGGGGCTATCAGGTTTCATTTCATCTGTTGGTTCTGATCTGTGGTGCCAATCAAGCTATAGTTTTAAATTTTAAAATGGAGTCCTATGTGGTGAGGAGCACAACAAGAGACAATGCCCTTCTTCGCAGTTGGAGTTACCTGTGGCCATCTGCGCTTTCACCACTATGTCCATGTTACTGCAATTACTGTCTGCCTCAGACTTATTGATTTGAAGCCTATTATGTCAGCTTAGCCAGTCAGATCAGAGCAGTAATGCTCTGCTCTCCATACATCAGCCCCCAGAGGGAGAGAAAATGGATTACTCTTTCTGGAGGGACTGTGAATTTTCTAACAGTGTGTGATGGTAAACTCATGGCACAGCTGACGTCCTCTAAATCCTCAAGTCTTTACCCAAGGCTCCCTCAGGAGGATCCACCCAGACCCCATGCACCCCAGTAAAGAAGGATCAACATGGAGCACGAATTACCCCCCCAAAGCATTCCCCTCCACTCTGGGAATAGCATCCATCTGTGCTTTGCATTTTGTCCCTTCTTTACAGCCTACAATCTTTCAGACATTTTGCTTTTACACCAGCTAATGCTGAAACATCTGATGATCATAGAGTGTGACCATGCAGGGAAGATGGCCCAGAGATGCACTGAGCATATCTGTTTATATCCAGATAAGACTGGGTATTGGGATAGGGAATGGCTTTGAAGGTCCATCAAGATAAGGGAGTTGAGTGGTATCCCCAGCTGACTTTTCTTGATAAATACATTTGACTGTAATCTTGCAAAATCCCAGCACTGGGGAAGGGTGAAAAGGGATAAACTGTTCTTATGGTATCAGCCATTTTTTAAAACTTCAACTACAGTGAAACCACACCAGAAGATAAGGTGGTTTCCGACTCTGATTACATGAACACTTTGGGGCTGATCTTGTGTCCAAAGATTTTAAGTTAAATTTACCTCTCCTTTCTTCCTTCAGCTTAAATTCAAAAGACAGCAGGCTTGTCCCAAAGACATCATGAAATTAGTTGTATAGGAAAAGTAATAAATTTGCATTCTGGCTGGCACAGTTGTATATTGTCTACACTGCTACAATGATCTAATTTAGCTGGAGGAGTCAGACTCCAATATGATGACAAAGGCCGTTTCTGCACAGGCTGAACAGTAACAGCTTTGTACAAGGTAAACAGCAGTGCCTGGGAACAGGGGAAAAAAATGGATTCAGACAGTTTAAGGTAGCTGTCTTATGATGTATCTCTGCATTTCAAATAGCTCACAGATCTAAAACTTCAGCTGTTTAATCAGCTGTCACCTCTTCAAGATTTCCTAATTCTCCTACACTACGCATGCTGCCTCGGATGATTCGTATTTTCCACAGACACATGATGAGACCTCCGTTAGGGCCCATGTGTCTGTCATTACCCTCCCACACCAGAGCTAATGTCCTTCCCATAATGGATATTGATATAGAGATATACACAAGACATCCCCTTCCAGAAAAGCTTTCCAGGCTTTTTCTCAATTAAGTTAACCTCTATTGTATTACTTGAAATTAATTTTGCTGCATGTTGAATGTTGGATGTTCAACCAAAAGATGAATGCTATTAAGTGCTTACACGAGTTTCATGCTTAATGGAATATCTGATCACTATACTTGGATCTAGAAGTGTTTTCCTTCCCTGTGCTCCAGCTGGTGTACTTACAGTGGTCACACTTTAAAAGTCAGCATACACTGCACAGTGCTCAACACCCTCTAATACACAGCACAGTATCTGCTGGGAAATCTTTTCTCTTTACCAGCAACTCTGCCTCCAGACAGCAGGGCTGGAAGAAAGGTACTACAGCCATCAGCGAAAAGCCTCCTTGGAACCACCATAGAGTTTCAAGTAAGAATATTCCTTAGGGACACAAACTGCAAATTTAAGAACAGAACCTGCTGCACTATTATCAGTGGGAAAGTCGCCAACAGCAGATGCAGATGCCAAATTAGCTGTTCTGGCAGCAGAAGACTGTTTTGCACTATTAGATGGATACAGTTACTATGTCCCACCCAGCTTGGGCAAACACCTGGTGAGTTAGAGCAGAAGAACCTTAAAATTAAGTACAAACTTTGAAGCACTTACCTTTTTTTGATGCAATATGAGTGGGAAACCACATTAGAGAATAAAGCTCTGAGAAAAAAGTAAATCCTGCTCCCAGGGACCTGCAACCTAAAGAATAGGCTGGAACAGACTCAGCTGATAAACTTTTTCTTGCAGTCAATTACTGTAATTTAACAATTTCCTGCCTGTGAGCTGAGTCAGGGTAACTGTCCCAGAGCACACTTCTGACTCCAGTGGAACCGAGGTAACCTGACCTTGTGTACCCTGTGGGAGGCCGATTGCATCGCTCCACAGCTGGTGCACGCGAGGAGCAAGGAGCCACAGTGTTCCTGCAGCTCTCCTCATCCCCAGGGACTTGTTAAACCCACGCAAGTGTGCATCTTGGCTACCAAAAAAAAACCAGAAGAAAAGTTCTCTCCTGGGACAAGTGATGCATTTTGGATCAGTGGGACAAAATTTTCTCCTGAACTGGCCTTTAGCTGTAATGTGGCAGCTCACATATCTTACCGAGAGCCAAAGAAGGATGACAGGTAACATTTTTTTTCCCTTTAGGATTGATTTGCAGTGGCTGGGTAGAGCACCTAACTGCTTCTGCAGAGCTCAGAGGCTCTTCATGCACACCAGCTCTTGCCAAAAAAAAGCCCTAAAATTGATGTTGCAGCCACACAGGTGGCCTGCTTGGACGACTTCTGAATTATGACCCTGCTGAGTTTGCTGAGTTATTCAGGGTCCTACAGTACCATATGCCAATTTTATTATGTCTGGGATTAATTACTTTTTGCTTCAACCTCAACCACCCAAACCCCTGTCAAAGTATAAAGGGGTCTTTTTCTGACTCTGAGATATTGTCATGGCTTGTTCCTCAGCTTTGGGAAAGGACCTTGTGATACTCTCTAAAAAATGCTTCTGTCCATCAGCCAAGTGTTGAGATGAGCAAGTTAGCACTAGGCTGTGTAATTGCAGTGAGTAAGAGACAGGACTTGTCTTCTGAATGGGAAGACCTTCAAAGCAGCAGTTATTTCCTGCAGTTTTAGCTACATTTTAAAATTTAAAAATCAAGATGCTAGATATGTATTTATAAAGATTTGGTACTACTTAGATCTTCCTTCTATTTTACAAGGAGAAGACTACCTCTTTCCCAGCTAAATCTTGGAAAAGATGTAGCTGCAGCCAAAGAAATATAGACTTACTCTGAATTCATTCCTCCTGTTGCAGGTACTAGTGTTGATCCCTTTCCTTGCAGCTACCAACTCTGGACTGACGAAAAACATCTTGGAGAGTATCTCTCTTGGGCTATTTCCAGGCTGCCTCCCCTTTTCCAGGATATTTTAGAAGCTGGGTTCCCATTGCTTGCAGAAAGACTAAGAGATCCCAAAAATGCAGTAGCCACCCATCATCATTTATAGCACAGCATGTGCTGAAAAATCCCTGCTTGTAATAGTAGTGATACTGCTGTGACTCCTTGGCACTTTCTCTGCAAATTCACTTTCTTCCTGGAAAAATCAGGCACACTCCACTCCATGCCTGGCCAAGAAAGTCCAGATGCTTCATTGCTTCATTCTCATGCTGCGTTTGGATTTTTAATGCTTTCATGTGAAAATACATGGGAACCCTAAGTCAATAATCTATTTATTTCTTCTGTAAAGTCACTTCTTGGTGCGAGATTTAAAGGTTACAAGCAGTGAATGGCTGTTGACTCCAGGGGTTACTCTTATAAAGCAAACCAACACTGATTTTTATTTCTGTTTATCTGATGCTTGCAGAACACTACACACCATGTAAACAACACAAGGCACCAAGGGGAAGTTGAAAGTGAGAACTGACCACTGTGGTTAAGTCTGCACACAGCACAGGCAAGCACAAAAAAGTGGATTAAAAACTGTTATGACTGAGCCACAAAGTGTTTGTCTCTACTGGAGCAATACCAAGCTGGAGAGAGATGAAGTCAAAGCCCCTAAGTTATGTCTCTAATATCTACTTGAAGGGAAAACTCAGATGTGCAGTGGCCTTCAGCAGCAGGTCTGATATGACAAAGTTCAGTTTCCATGCAACTGTTGATAGAAAAAGAAAAGGATTATAAAAATATCTTACTTGTATGTATTCAGATTAAGAGTGCTGGTATTAAGGTTGCCTGTGGGCAGTGATAGGCAGAACAAGGGAAAGGAGCCAACCTGGTATGATGCCTCCTATCTGCTCCTCTAAAAGGCCCTGGGCATGAGAGGTGGCCCACTGAGCAGCTGTGCCCTTCTAAGACCTCCCTAGGAGGGAAGGGAAGAGTTTCTCACCTTTTCCAGGACACATAAATCCCTGCAGTCCTGGTTCTCAAAATTATGCATAAGCTTCTTTGTAACAAAAAGGCCTGGTACACTGGCATCATTCCCTGAAATTGGCAGTGCCAAGTACTCAAGGACCAGTACATAGCCTTAAAAAATATAATATTCCTTCTTGATTGTCTTCTTAACCAAAACACATGGTAATTTGCATTTTCTGAGTCACAGGAGCATGCTTGGAAGTCACTTTGTAGCTTCTCTGCAACTGTCAGGGCTCCAAATGTGCATTCTGGATTTAAACCGAAAGCTGAGCTTCTCACCTCAAAACTATGCTCCAGATATTGGTGCTGTCAAAAGAAAGCCAGCTATCACAAGGTTTATGATAAAAATCAGAAAGCCAGCAACCGTCTTTCCAGCAAAGCATTCTTTGTGGCTATGAATATCCAGCTGAATCTCAACTATGTGGTTTAAGAGACAGAAATTAGTATCTCCGGCTGCATGACAACAAGCCTTAACCACATTAACTCAAGAAAGTGGCTCCTCCACCAGTGTCCCTGCTCACTGGCACCCATGCTGACCCAACAGGCAGCCCAATAGGGGGCAGTGATACAGGAAACAAAGCTGAAAGAGTGGTGGTGCTTTTAAGTCACAGGGATAAAGAATGGATGGCATTGGGTAGAAAATGGCAAAAAGACCAATAGTTACAATACTTCTCTCCTGGTCTGAGCTCAAACATATGGGCCAAGTGGACCTATTCAATTAAAGATGTGTTTGGGAGAGGTCCCACATGAAGCTGCAGCGCTATTCCTGGACACACTCTGGGTGAGCTACACTGGCAAGGAATGTGTGCTTCAGGAATGCAGCTGGACAGGCTGTGTTTAGGAAAAGTTGTGTATCCTACCAACAGGGTGGAGGATCGGAACTCTCTAATAACCATGCTCCTCTCTCCACAGGAGGTTTCACACAGCAGATCACCCTGCTGCCCTTTGCAACAAGCTCCCATCACTGCGCTGAGCACTGGCCAACTACAAGATCTGGACACATCAGACAATTCCCCCTGTCAGATAGAGATGCTCAGTGTGTCCCACTGATGCTGCCAGGGTGGTGTTGAGGTAAGAAAACTGAGAGTGATCCAGGATGGACTGGCAGACTCTGCAGACACAGAGGCAAGCATCCTGAGAAACTCCTGTGGGCTCTTCATTGAGACTGAGCAGTTGAATCTCTGGCTTTCATGGAAAGCATCTGCTGGTGCAGGAGAGGGCTTTCTCACATACAGAAAAACAAGCTTTCTGTAAAACAGGTAGTTCTGGGTTAGAAACTTGTGATGGCCAGCTAAGGGGCACCTTCAAATCTAGCCAGGAACAACTTCTCAGGCTCCTTCCCCTGCAGTGTGTCCCATAGCATGACTATGAAGTGTGCATTTGCATAGTGAGAAAAACAGCTCCTTTCAGAGCCCACGAGCGAGGGTAGATGTGATATGTGGTCAAACAGCAAGGAGTTACCTTCAGATTTTCTCCCTCATCATGTTGAATGGAGGCCTGGAGTGGGCAGCATGCCTAATGGGCAGGGCTGTAACCCTCTGGAACCTTCCCAGACTGTGCCTGGGGCCACCTCTCACCTTTGGAAACTGCCCTGCCCAGGGATGGCTTTTCACATTGTGGAAACAGCTGCTTTCTGCAGGCTGCTGAAGGGACAGAAGGGCAGAAATTTCACACTCCATTCCCTCCATCTGTGTTCCTACCTTCTCTTCCAGGGACATCTGTCCTTTCAGCAGGCTTGCCCTTGGACTGCATGATCCTTCTACTACTGAAGGCTCCAAATCACTCTAGGAGACAGAAAATGAAGATGCAACAAGGCTGCAAAAGGGAGTGCCTGGCATTAACTATCTCCCTGCAACAGGCATCCAGAGAACAAGAGAAGTGGGGAAAAATGGAGAATTTAGGTCACCAAACTAGGTCCCCTGAGACTGCAGGCAACCAGGCAGTGATGCTTGTTACACAGGGGCCACAAAAGCCACAGATAACACTGCAGCACCAAGAACAAACTTCAGAGTTATTCTAAGAACCACAGCCGTGATGTACCACAAGGAGGATGGAAGAGATGAAAGACATGGCCACTACACGATGTACCAGGATAATTACAGGAGCTCACTGATTATTCTAGGAGGTCAGCCATAACCTGCAGTACAAAACCAGGCCAAGGCAACCCCACTGCTGACTTGATCTTCACAGGTGTGATACCCTCAGAGCTTAGTGGCATTCAGTGCCTTCTGCTTTCCCCAGCACTGGCAGTGCAGCAACACATGGTTGTGGACCTCGGGGAGGCCCTGACACTGATCCAGCTCTTGGCTTGGTTTACTGCCGTCCCACAGAGAAACCTGCATCCTGCAGGACTGTTGCCACAACCGGTTCAGGCGCCACTGGCCTCATGCCCACTGTAGCTCTGTACTCCAGCTCTTCTCCGTTGTGGAACTGAATGTCCCGCACTAACTCCTGACTGCAAATTCCTGGGCTTAATGCAGTGGGCAGGAGGCAGAGACACCCTTTGACATGGAAAATATATATTTTCTATGAAATCATATCCCCAACCCTCTTGTCAGCTACACTGTGCACAGTTTATTTACTAGAAGCAAGAAACGATTCCCAGATACACTTCCAATTTGACAAGATACAACTCCCTTGGGCTGCTCCTCTTCTCAATTGGTTTGCTGACATTAATTTGCTGCCAGCCTCCTGCCTTCCTTAGATCTACCTATGGCACAAGGAGGAGGGAGGATGGGCTGTCCCATTGCGTGCGACGTATGTGGAAATTGGCTTGCAGACAACATCCCGCTGTTTGTCTTTTGTGCACAGGGAACTGCCAGTACTGTTGTGGCTTTCTCATCTCTATTATCTGTCCTAAGCACATCACCTCACATTTAGGGGTGTGTTTCTGTGAACTGAGGTAAATCCAAGGGCATCATTTTACTTTTCTTAAATATTTTTTATTTTTACAACAAACCTACTTGCAGGTATTTGCCCAGGAAACTATATTCCTCTCCCTCCGATTCCCAAGAAGCTGCTGAACTGCACTGCTCCCATTTCAGTGTGGAGAGAGCTTCTCCCTACTGAGATCAAGTAACTCATCCAAGGTACAGCAGCAGCTGGCAAAACCAAATGACCTTTGGGGACAGTCTTCTGGCTCGAGTCCACATTAGTGACTAACACAAATAGCCCTCTTACCCCAACATCAGCAGCCAAAATCCCATCCAGAGGGTTAAAATCTTAAGCTCAGGCTTTCAAAGCAACAAGGAAAAAGTCTGGTAACCCAACCTGGTCTGCAGCTGCTTCCCTCAGCCCTTCAGCATCCTTTACTGGGTGCCCTTGTACTGCCAGACCGTGAGAGTGAGTCATTAGAGGATGCACCCAGCATTAGAACCTGCTTCCAAAGGTGAGTCATGGTCCAGCACCTCCCCATGCATGACCTGCCTCCAGAGGAGAGGCTGGCTCCTGCACCTCCTTGCATGCCAGCTGCCTCCTTGATGAGTACATAAGGTCTAATGGTCACAGGATGGGCAGGCAGGAACTGCCATGATTTCATTGCAGCTGTGACCTGATTGACCCTTCATCACATCATTTACTCTGCTTCTCTGTGGAGTGAGAGTCATGAGACTTGCCTGCCTGGTATGAGGATTAATTCCCACCAGCTAATGCTTTGAAGATGAGAACAGCATACATCGCCAAGTGCTGCTGTTGTTGCTGTTAGACCTGTGCTCTGACCAGGCTGGGATAATGTACAGTTCAGGAGTCCATGGTGACAGTCATTTATGTCATTGGTGTCTGTGTGACATCCTTCTTCTAGGAGGATCCCAAAGGGATCCACTATTGGCTGCCTGGAGGGACCCACATCTACCATGTAGTCACCGGGAAGCTGATGGGCAGGGGCAGGAGGGTCCCCTCCTATTCCCATGGCTCAAGGAAGGCCTGATCCAGAGTAGAGAAGGAATTTTTTGAAAGAAGGCTTCACAGGACACCTGTGAGCATCTAGAGAGTCCCAGAGTAAAACCAGCTCCCCTAAATTATCCCTGGAACACACTGTCCAGTGAGTCAATCTTATTTCTGGCATTTGCTCTTGCTCAGTGAGTTGCTGCTTTCAAGGAATAGAGGTGTAGGAACATAAAGCTTGGGGCACACCATGGCTCACTGTTCCCGAAGTTAGATGCTTTTCATCATCACTGTGTGGCTTTCACAGATGGCAAACCCTCCCACAGTGGCATGAGCTACGGCATGCTAACTCTGCCACTGGCATGCCTAGCCGGGGATGACAGGGGCATGGAGGCTACCAGGTTACCAGATCTGTCTCCCTAAGGAAATATCTATCATCTGGATCATTTTTTAGATAAGAGGAACATGTATGCTTCTGAGGTTTGAAAGCACAGGCTGCCACAGCCAAACACAGGCTCCTCGCCTCTTCCCATCAGATGGACATCTGGGATAGCCTGAGACTGTGACACGGGCAGGATCCTATAAGACGTGCCAAATGAGGGTTTGCTGCCCAGAGTCTGCTCTGAAAGAGTGTTTCTGTCTTTATCCTTGTGTGGGAAATGCATCCTTTAATGCAGACATTGGCAGTGCAATGACCACATCAATAATTCTCCCGATGACCTGTGCGAACCCAAGAGGGTCACGACATCACGCATTGCCTTTCTGTAAACCAATGCTTCTGGGTTTTGCCCAGCACAGCACCCTTCACCCACAGCTTCATTTTCACTACTAGAGCTGATTTCCAGTGTTAGCTTTTACCTGTAGTATCTGCATGTGCTGACTGTGAATGTTCACAGGTTGAAGTCAAGACATTGCTGGAATAAAGTCCTACCACCCTCCATGCAGAGTGGCAGCACCAGAACTGTGTCCTCTCCCCGCTGCACCCTGTGGCCACTTTGCAATGTCACTGTGTACTCAGTTTGTCCCAAAACCACAGTTTTTCCCTCTGAAACTGTGCTGTGGCAAATCCCCCCTGGCTCCAACCAGCACTGGGCAATTGCAGAGCCACCCTCAGCTGTTCCTGTGCGCCCTGAGATAAAATTCATTCTTTGGCATGAAAAGCCCAGCTTTGAAGGGATTCAAGGTTGGGAAGGTGGCTTGTGTCCTGCAGCTCCAGAAGGGTGCGTAAGAGGCTGTTTTGATGTCTGTGCAACACATGCACACACCGGGCCAGCTGTAGGGCGGGGAACGTTCTCTTTTCACAGCTAAACATGCCACTTTTAACCTCTCTGCTGCCAATTCCCAGATCTGTAAACCCGGAGCCACAATTGGTTACAGATGTACCAGCTTTGGACAAAAACAAATCCAGTGCCTCCACGGTTCCTTTGCAAATACCTGCACCTTCCCAGGCATTTGAATGGGTTTGTCCCTGCTTTGTTAACCCCTGCATACCAGTTGGCTGTGGAGGACAGAAGGCAGAGTTTAAGCACTTGTGGTACCTGCAAAGTAAAGGCTGAAGCAAAGGAAGGAAGCTGCTGCCCCACAACACCCCAGTATGGAAGCACCTGTGGGAGAAGCCCTCAAAAAAGCTGCCTGTGACCTACTGCATGCAGACCATTGCTACTGCACCAGCCAGTAGCAGCTGAGCAGCTGGGCCACAAGCAGATCTATTTTGGTCTCTGGGGAAAGGGTCCACGCTCTGGAGCAGTAGCTCTGATTTCTCTCTGTGCCACCATTTCTAAAATGTCAGTTCCTGCAGCTGGTCCAGCCTGGCTAACCCTGGCTCTGCACCTGTGTTTTTGTGCCATGAGCTTCACTCTTGGGGTTTTTGTTGTTTTTTTCTCAGTCCTAAAATTTTTTTAGCTTTGATTCAGGCTGTGCTACAGTGCCAATGGTGGCAGCTCTCCTGCTGCCTCTTAAAATCTCCAAAGGTTTTAACATGCCACATGCTCAGTTGAACCCACGGCTCTTGCTGCCTTATGGTCTGACACAGTGCTTTGAGTCAGCAGGTGACCACCTACTGCAGCCCACTGGCAGCTCCCTGGCTTCTCACAAGGTCTGACAGTGTTTGTGGGTTATCATGACAGATCACGACAGCTTTTAAAAGAGAAAGGAGAAATCAATCCCTGTGTCTGCCTTCTCTAGCACTCAGTTCTCTCTTCATCCCCTATTGCAGATCAAACCCAACTGCAGTTCAGAGTTGCTGAGTGATCCTCATTAAAAGGATGAAGGTATTTTCAGTGACATGGATCTGACTGGCTTAACCCACTCTGCAGGGCAGGATGTGGGTGACAGGCGACTACAGCTGTTCAGGGACACACTGAGCTCAGTGATGCTGCTAGGAGTTGCCTCACCCCAAGCAGCTCCACTGCTGCAGACCTGGTCCCCTCTGGAGTCTCCTGATGTGTGGACGGTGGTGTCACCTGCAGTGCTGCTGTTGAAAGATGTTCGCTTTTTGAAGGCACGGGGCACTTAAACTGCAGAAGAAACACACCAGAGATGATTTTGCAGCTCAAAGCATTCTTGCAAATCAAACAGTGTCTCCTGACACTCAAAAAATAGCTGTCACTGCTTGTAAGAGAAGGTGAGACAACCATCCTGTAGGGGTGGCTTGGGAGGAGACCTCAGCCACAGTGTCCTTGTATCTGGATTTTAATTTTTGCATGCACTGTGGCTCACCATCTCTCAAGCACTTTCTGTCCCCAGGGGCTGCAAGAACCCTTCACGTATGGCAGCTTTTAGCCAGTGGGTTTTCACTCTCCCTTCCTCCTGCTGACCCTGTGTAACACCCACGGCAGGAAATAGGGATGGGGTGGCTAGGGACAGACCATATTCCTGGTGTCGAGCTCTCAGCATCTGCAGACACCTTCCCTGCAGCTCTCCTGCCTGCAGGGCTCCCACTCTGTCCTGGTAGTGCTGCACCTGCACGTGCAGCCTTCCCTGCACCTCCAGTGCTTGTTTTCATTAGTTTTTTTGTTTGTTTGTTTGGTTTTTTTTGAGGGTGAATACATAGCACTGTCACTTGCAAGTGCCAGATGTTGCCGAATGCCCCGTGGCAGCCGGCAGCACAGACAGGGAACGGTTGGCAGCATGACCTGGATTAGGACAGCTTATCCCCCTGGCCCCGCAGAAGGCCCCTCGCCACGTCTCTTCTCTGCAGCCCCCAGCCCCAAGCCGAGGCCAGGTAATGCTGCTGGCTGCCTGTCCTGACAGCCATCCACGCCCTCCTGTGGGATTGGAGCTGCTCCCAGACACCCAGGGATACCCCACACACGGTGTCCCCAAGTAATGTTGACTTGGCAATAAGAAAATCCGCATATTGAGGTACGTACACCACAGCAAAGGGCAAAAACATGTCCTAATCCTAGTACAAAACATCCTATATTTATTAAATGAGCCATAGTGCATTCCTGGCTGGGGATGTACCCCCTCAAACTGGTTTTGGATGCAAAAACCCTGTGTTTTTAATGTTCAATATAGAACAGTTTTACTAACAAGTGCCAGTGCATGCACTATGTGTATACAACACATATATTTTCACATGTAATACTGTCTTATATATATTTATATAGCGTTCCGTCATACATATTTATCTATAAAATATGAAAATAAATAGAATTAAATATAAAACCATACATAAAGCATAGATACAAAAAATAATATACATAAAACATTACACCAGTATAAAATATACATATACAAAGCATACACTTAAAAAATTCTATTGATAATATTTTATATATATATAGTGTTCTCCATATAGAACCACATGTAACATTATTTCATGTATTCTATCTGTTTTCACAATGTTCTAAATTGATGGCTTTTAAAAGAGGCAGGAGAAATCAATCCCTGTGTCTGCCTTCTCTAGCACTCAGTTCTCTCTTCATCTGCTCCTGCAGGCTGAACCCAAATGCACTTCAGAGTTGCCAAATGATCCTCTTTAAAAGGATGACGGTATTTTCAGTGACACAGATCTGCCTGGCTTAACCCACTCTGCAGGGCAGGATTTAATTCTATATGTTTCTATAATGATAATTTTGCAATGGATATATTATTATTACACTATTATAATATTTTATTATATTATATTACGTTATGTCTTATTGTATTATATAAAATTGCAATACACAGATATCTAAAATATATTCATAAGCCAACAAAACCACGCCTGTATAAATATTTCTATTGTTTGTGTCAATAAATCAAACATGGGAGCTATACACGGCATCAAAACACGCATAAAACATTATTTTTATGCATGTTGGTGTTCTACATTTAATGTTTTATGTACACAAGGTAGACACACACGAGAGCTGTCACGCACAGTACACAAATTCAGCACACACTCGTAATTTGGATAGAGGCTCTCGGCCGCCATCCAGCTCACGCCCCTAGCGACCAGACCACGCCCCTTGTAGTCAGGCCACGCCCCCTACGTTCAGGTCACGCCCCCTCCAGCCCCTCGGCGCGGGCTGTGGGCGGGGCCGGCGCCGATAAACACGGCCACGTGCGGGGGGCGGGGCCGGCCTGCGCTTCCGGCAACACGCGCCCGCCGCCGCCGCATAAATAGCGCGGAGCGGCGCCCACAGCTCTGCTGGTAGCTCCCGCGTCGCCGCGTCCGGCACCGCTCCGGGCACTGCTCCCGCTGCCGCCTCCGTGCTGGTCCCGCGCCGCCACCATGCCGTTCCTGGGACAGGACTGGCGCTCTCCCGGGCAGAGCTGGGTGAAGACGGCCGACGGCTGGACGCGCTTCCTCGACGAGAAGAGCGGCGGCTTCGTGGGCGACCTCAGCAGGTACCGGCGGCGGCGGCTCCTCCCGGCCCCGCTCCCCGGCGGTGCCGCCAGGGGGCGCCGCGCGGTGCCGGGGGGTGGGGGGCTGAGGGCGGGTGGGCGGCGAGTGGGGCCCGGGCCGGTCTCGGGGCTCGCCCCGGGGTGGTGTCGTCGGGGTGGGGATCGGTGTGTGGGCAGCCCTGGACCTTCCGGCGGAGGGGATCGGCCAACCTCTCAGGCCTGCAGTGAACCCCGAACGGCTCTCCCGCGGCCCCCGGGCGTGGAGAGCGGCTGTCCCTGCCCTGTGGTTGCGGGATGGGGCGAAAAAACGAGGAAAAGGCGAAACACTCGCTGCCCCGCCGCCTGGGCGCTGCGCCTCCAGGGAGCATCTCCTGGAGGCCACGGAGGTGTCTGCCCACCCCTCTCCCAAAACAATCTTCCCCGCTCATCCTCACTCCCCGGCTGGGGAAGGATGATGTGTCTGAAGCCATAAATCTTCCCCAGGCCGTGAGTAATGTACCTTCCGTGCGGCTTGACTAATCTGGCTGCAAAACATCAACAACCCCCCCAGATGGTGCGGGCAGGAAGCCTTTGCAGCGCGTGGGTGTCGTGAGCTCTGGCCAGATCGCTCCTGTCAAAACCCAAACTTTTCTCACAGAACTACATCTATTCCTCTGCTGTGTGTCAGGAATGCTTATGACAAAGGGGCTTGGAGCGAGCAGGGATTTGCTGAGAACCGCTGCTGAGGTGTTATTGTGCAAGGAGGCTTATGTAGCAGGTATCTCCTGCTCTCTTTCATGCAAGCTGCAACTAAAAATCAAGCATAGGCTTGTAAATAGGTAGAATAGGTTTGTAACGTGGAAATAGGTTGATTTGTAAATAGGCAGAAAAATGTCTGGCTGCTGGTAGTGTGATTGTATTGAGAATACTGAGTTTGGCATGTATTTATACATCCCTTTTCCCATTTAAAAGTGAGGAGGTGACATATTGGCCTTGGGCTGAAGTCCTTGCAGTGCCAGGTCCTGGTGCCCAACTGTTCACCCTGTCAAGATGCCCTGGACAAGTGCGTGGAAACCTGGCAGTACATAAACAGGGGAACAATCTGCCTCCTATGCTGGAGTTTGTCCACTGCTGCTGTTATGGTGGTTTCGTATTACAGAGTCATTCAGTAGGAAGTCAACAGACAAGGATGTGCTGTTGACATGTGAGATTTAAAGCAGATCCCCCTTGTACTCTTGGGCTCAGGTTCTGCCACCGCATGGGGCATGTTAACCTGACCCCCTGTTGATTTTGTGTAACCATGATAAAATATGAGCTCGAATATCTTAAAACAGCTTCTTCCTTACTACCATATTCTGTTCTCAGGTTTTAGTCCCCCCAGCAGAAGGCAGCACAGATGGGGGACACGAGCAGCTGAGATGTTCTGCTCTCAGGTTTAGGTGGTTCTGAGCTGGTTACATCTGGTAGAATTGTCTGGTTCCCCAAACTGTTGCTTCTGTGAGTACTGTCCACCTGCAATGCTGCTGCTGTTCCCCTTCTGCAGTGTTGTAGTGGAGCCTGCAGGAGTGGTGCCTTTTCCACAGCTGTGCTGCCTGGTGAGGGGGATGTGGAGGAGGAAGGGGGAACCAAGGATCATAGTTTTCTGAGGATGGGGGAGGCTTCCTCCACCTCTGGGGCCATGTGCAGGTGCCAAACCAGAACACTCATCTGTAGCACACCAGAGGGGATCTGGGTCCCTCATGGGGATGAAACTCTGACTTGGTCACTTAAGTTTTGCATATGCTGGTGGTGTGGCCAGTGAGTGAACAGAGGAAACAAGGAGGTCCCACAGGTTTCATTCCTTTGCAGGAGCCTGTGCTGAATAGCTATGAGAGGTGTGTTTGGTATGGTGCTTGGGTTATTTTTTTTGGAGGCTAAACAGTGTAAACACTTGATCTGTAGAGGAAGCCTCCTGACTGTGTAAGGGTCCTCATGGCTGTTGCAGGGGAAGCTTACCCAGCACTGCAAGCAGCAGCATGCTTTGGCACCTGTCAGAGCTCCAGAGCTGCTTGAGCCACAGCAGCTGAGAGGTGCAGTGATGTGCCTGGGACCCTTCTTTGAGATTAGGCCTCCAGACAACCACAATTCATCCCTTGTGAGTTGTGCACAATGTGGACAGCTCTATTTTGCTCTCCTGGATGCATCACCTGTCTTCTGCTTGGTACCTGTGAGGCATCCCTGCAGCTCTGGGCAGCAGGTTGTGTGCTGCTGTGTGCAGCAGGGGCTGCTGCTGAGAGCCCCTGGTGGGTGTGCTGCCTTCCCCTGCCACCCCCAGGGATCTCTGCAGCAGCACTGTGGCTGCCCAGGGGCTTCTCGGTTTCGCCTTGTGGCTTGGATCTGCTGATTTGCAGGTCTGCAGAATGTGGAGATGTTGATGCACAGCTTCTTTATAAATAGTCTTTCATTGCCCTTGAAGGAAATAAGGGGTTATAGTTCCCTTCACTAATAATATAGTTACATCAGAGGTCCAGCAAACGCAGATGATGGGCAGTCTTGGACAAGAGATCCTAGCTGTTAACTTATACAGTCACTACTATGTGGGGTTTGGAAAACTATCAGCTAAGTCTGAACCTCAGCTGAGCTTTTCCTGTAAGCTTGAAATAATATTTTGTAGGGACTCTTTTGTTAATAAATACTTTGAGTGCATATATATGTCCTCTGGCATTTCTAAATATGTCCTTCTGTAGCAGTCTGACTGGCTCAGAGGAATCTGCTACCTACAGTAGGCGGACATGGTGTTACTTAAGGATAGAAACTTGTTTGAGGGAGGAAAAGAATACTGCTGAACAGTGTCGCAGCACTAACTGTGCAGTCTGTGTTGCCTGCTCCTGTCTGTTATGGGTATCTTGGCTAGCCCAGAAATGAGGCACCAGAGATTAATTTAAAAATACCATTACGGGATGCAAAAAACTGCTTGCAGACTTCTCATGGGCAGCCTGCAAGGAGGCAGCTTTGGAGCTCACAGTGAAAACCTGTGTATTTTCTCTCCTTGCAGGAAACATAGTGTTCAGCAGACTGCAGAAATAAACAGTATCCTTGCTTTGTGTCATTCACAGCTTTTGTAAAAAGGATGATCACAACAAAGAGAATCTCTTCAACAGCCTAAACTATGATGTTGCTGCCAAGAAGAGAAAAAAAGACCTGCTGAATAACAAAGCCAAGACACAATGTAAGATGTATTTTTGTGCCTTCTTTCTTTAAACAAAAGTTGCTGCAGAAGAATGGAAAATGGTTCATATCTATGGCTTTTGCACAATGCATGAAGACTCTTCTAGAGTCTTGAAGGGCTTTGCGCCCATGTTTGACCTAAGCAGAGAACTTGGATACAGTTTAATGTGAAGATTTATGCCCCCGTTAGTAATCCCTGTTCTGAGGAGCTGTGCTTGTTGTGTTCAAATTTTTGTCATTTGTGTTTGTCAGAAGGAGGGTAATTTTTTCCTATGGTACATTCAAATGAACCAGTTCCAGGGGTTTTTTTCCCCCTGTAGACTTCCTTGTGCACAACAGACTAAATTTATTCTTCCTTCCATATGCATTTTGAGCACTAATCTACATTACTGGAGGCTACAGTCCTGAATGTAAGCTTTGATCCTATCTCTGTGTGCGGAGTGCATGAAAAATGAAATAAGATTTCAACTCACTCGAAACAATAGAAGGCTTGAAATCTTTCTGTAGGCACAGTGAGCAGCCGGGGTCTTAGTTGGTGCACTGTGGGAGGACCCGGGGGAGCCTGCAGGGACAGCAAGGTCTGTGTTGGGCTGATTGCAAGATAGGTACTGGAGTTACATGTGAAGGCTACAAATGTAAACAGACACAGAGGAAATGAGTTACAATTCCCACACTACTATTAGCTCATTGTGCATCCCCCAGGATTTTAGAAACCGATGCCAAAAGTTGGCCCCTTAGTGTATTTGGTTCTCTGAACAAACAAATGTTACCATGACAGTTTTTGGCTGGATTCTTCTGTGACTTGCCATTAAAAAGGGCTCAATGCAGGGTCAGCGTGCCTGTAACTGAGACTGGGTCTGTCCTTGGGTTCACAGTACCAGGCAGTAGCCTCAGTTCGTCGGTTCACAGGTTGCTTCAGGAGGACAATATTTTCTTTGTGGAAAGGAGTCTAGCAGGGTGAGGAGGAGAACTTTTTTTACCCTAGCTGTTGAATTGCCAGTGTGTGGAGGAAGTAGGGTCAAAAGCCCGTGTGAGAATAGAGTGGGAGAATGAGCAACATAACTGCTTATAGTACAGGCTCTTCTGCAAACCGGGTTAGCAGCATGTGGTGGGTACAGGGAAGTTATTTTGGGGAGTGGATGGGACAACTCCCATTCTGAGGGAAGGGAGGGGCAATTAGAAATAGGAAAATTTTGGTCCCAAATAGTTTTTTCGTTTTTAGCAAGTTAGCTGCAAGCACAAGCATGTTCCTCTGAGCCTGACCTCACTGCTAAAAGCTCTCTACTACATGCCTGGTGTCTCATGACATTTTTGCTCAACTTCAAATTTGACATACAATCCCAAGACTGTAACCAAGGTAATGAATAGTTAATAAAATCAATAACAACAAAACCTGGCTGTCAGCCACACTTACTGTCTGGGACCAAAGAAGAGGAGGTGCCATGGTATATCTGTGGCTGGCAGATTAAACATTTACAGTCCTGAGCTGTGTCAATGAAACAGAAGCCCTTTCCAAGGCTCAGGGCCGCTGTCTCAAATGAAGCTATATGGAAACAAAGCAGCTCAGCAAGTTGCTAGATT
>NW_020884892.1:8239409-8280891 GCF_003945725.1 Corapipo altera
TGTCTTTGTCCAAACAGATTTTCACCAGGAGAAGTGGATCTATGTTCACAAGGGAAGCACAAAAGAGGTGAGTACCTTCATAGGTTCTTTGTTCTCTTTTCTACTGGTTTTTACAAGCAGTGGAAGATCCTGTGGTGATATAAATCAGCAGAAGCTCTTAAGAGATAAGAGGAAGATCTGGCTTGTGGTTGGCATTTCAGTAATGATTTTAAGCCCCTATCAGGGGATCCAGGGCTTGCTGTACAAGGCTTTGTACATGTGTTTAAAATATGACTTGTTTGCTTCCCTCAGTTAAAAAACCCAGCCATTTGCAGGCCAAGCCATAATACTGTTCTTGGCTTTCACCCAGTACAGTCCTAACATGGAAAATCATTGGAATTCATCACAATGGCTCACTTGCACTCATGGAGAGAAGCAGCTGTAGGAGACTGCTCTGAACTCACACTATATATCGAACCCTAGGAATGTGTGGCTCATTCTCACCCATAAATTCATGGGTCATGAGCAGAGCTTGGGTCTCTCTTGGGAAACTACCATAGACTCCATTGAGCCTTGCTCACTCTTGATGTCAGTAAGTGCAGCTCAGTGGGAGACAGGCCTGGCTCCTCTGGCTGTCAGCTGCTCCCATGTTTGTACAGCTCAATTTGAGTTGCCCTGGGTTGTGTCTACCTGGTTCTGTCTTGACTGGAGTCTACCAAAACATGACCCAGGCTTTTTTCCTTCTCAGCGCCATGGTTACTGCACCTTGGGAGAAGCCTTCAACCGTCTTGACTTCTCCAGTGCTATCCTGGACTCCAGGCGATTCAACTATGTCGTGAGGGTGAGTGAAAGGCCAGGGTTTCTTTTGCTGTGAGGGTGGTGGAGGCTCTGAACTGAGCACCAGTTGGATAATGGGAAGCACTGGCAAAGAAGAGATGTCTGAACATGCAAGTGCATGTGTTGGGCTTTGCTGCATGAAATAATTCATGGAAGTTGAGTAGATAGGTGCCTAAAACCTTGTCTTTGATCTGTTAAAATGAAGGGGGGGGGAAGTGGTGATAATGTAGATGAGCTGTCTAGCATTCCTACTACTTTTCAATTGTGTAATTAATTTCTAAAACCCAGAAATCTTGGCTTCTAAGTATGATTCTGTAGCCCCAAAAGAGCTGTCTGCAGAGGCCATAGAGCACTGGAGACTTCTTTGCACAGGAAGCTTCAGTCTGAGGGCTGTGGGGTTTTGTTTCTGTTATAGTGACACAAGAGAGACTCAGGGAAGCTGAGCATTTTGGGAATGAGGGAATGGGCTGAACTTCTTGGAGGCACTGATGTAAAGTTCTTTGTTAAGGATCATGGTTGCTCTTAATCCTGTGTGACTGTCAGTGGTTTCAGTGGGTGAAGCTTTTGGTTAGCCCTGACACCAATAGTTGGTAGGAAGGAGTCATCAGCCTCAGATTCCCCATGCTTGGCTTTGCATAACAGGTCAGGGCTTCTGTTTTGGCCTGGGGTAGCCAAGGAGGAGGTCATGGTTGCGGGAGCTACTGTTCCGAGGGCTGTGGGTGCTTGTATGTTTATCTGCATGTGATCTGCAAATTGATCTTGAGTTTCAGAATGCTTAGCAAGATTTGGAATTCAATAAGCTTTAAAAAAAATCTGTTATTAACTTGAGGCTGTTTATAAACAGCTCCTTTTCACATCTCATGAGCAGCTGATCACTGGTGAGGCAACAGCTGTTCAGGTTTTAGGTTCTGGAGCAGGCAGCATTGGTATTGCTTTCCCTTTGAGTCAAATGTCATGAAAAGTGTCTAAGGAAGAAGTGATCTGAGCAGGTTCACCTTGGTTTGTTCACCTGTTGTCTAGGTGACAAGTCACCTGTGAAAACTTCTGTCACCCTGGGAAAGGGTACAGGCATTGGGGGTGATGACCCATGTGCTGTGCAGGAAGGGCAATCATTAGATATTCCACTGCAGGGGTGGTGGCAGGGAGTGGGGATGCTGAGGGAGGTAAAGCATTATCTAAGTCCATGTGAACGCAGGCTGCCATAGCTCTGCTGATCTTGAGACAACTTGTTTTCCTGCACCTTATGCAGAGGTGATCAACAGTGCTGAGGTACTCGGTGTTTCCTCATACTGGAGATATATATATATATACACACACACACAGTTGTGCCATCTTCAGGGGGATTATTGTGGAAGAAACAATTCATGCCAAGGCCATAACCATTTAGTCAAATATGAAGAAGAAACATAAAATAAAACTTGATTTTGGTGCTGCAGGTATCTCTTTGGCAGACTTTGTCTTATGGCAGTGAAGAACTCCAAAGACTCTACTAAGCCTGGCCTCAGGTCATGCAGTGCCACATGACCTCTTCTGCTGCTCAGCCCAATGTGATGGGTGTCTCCTATGGGACTGCAATGGCTGAGCAGAAGTCCCATTATTTTTTGGAAGAAAAAACTCAGATTTCAGTGAAGTCAGTGTGGTTTGGTGGGGGAGCTCCGGCTGATCTTCCCCCTTGATCTCATGAGGATTTCATACACAGCAGATCTGGGATACTTCTATCCAAAATAAGTGTTCTGTTATGGAAATTGACATGTCCTTGTTTCTACAAATAACCTTTCTTCTGAGCTTTTAAGAGTAGCTTCCCCCCGCCAGTAGTTTTACAGATATGGCACTACTGAGAAGTACAAAACTTTATAACTGAGGCTGACTTGTGGTTTGGCGGTTTAAAGAACATATTAAACCTGGTAAAATGGATCAAATATAAAACTGACTTCTTAAAATGAAAGGCTTGTATCAGCCAAGTCTCGGGTGGATAGTAGCTCATAAAACGCCTTATATGCCAGATTTACTCATGAAAAGCTCAGCCTAGATCCTAGATGTGGATCATATTTATGGTCCTCTGCAAGTCACAGGCCTTCTAGATCACACAGATGAGCAATCTGTCACATGGAAAATGCCTTGAACATTGGCAGGCAAAACATTTTTCCCTTCCCTCCCTCTCCTTGTTCTCTCTGGTTCCACCCATTGCTCAGTGTATCTGATTAATGTCACATTACTTAATTTATCAAGCAAATGCTTTTCAAGGAGGGAAGTTCAGAGTTGGAGGCTCAGAAAGAATATGGGGATGTCTGTAGGGAAAGAAAGGAGAGAAACAGCTGCAGGCTTCAGGTTCTGCTGCTACACCCAAGCTTGTCCTATAGAGCTGCATCACTTGCTGATAGCAAAATGGGGTTGCAGGCTTAACATCAACTTACCTTTCTCAAACCATTCTTTTCAGAATTTCTCTGAACTTAAGTGCTACAGTGTCTTCAGTGCTGACTTCCTTGTCACAGAAGTGTCTGCTTCAGATACAATCAAACTAAGTACTTGGAGTTTCTGATAGTGCACTCATAAAATGGGCACCTCCTTTGAGTGAGGTGGAGTTGTGAGCTGCAAGAAGCTTGGCAGGTGTGCTTCATGGGCAAATACCATCAGCTGGAGCCAGTGAGTTCACTTAATTGAAGCAAAAGAAATTTTCCTCCAACATTAATCTTGTCTTAATTCTCTGCTGATATAGTGCTGGAAGTGCCAAGAATTGGTGCCATAACTTGGTCCTTGCTGATCTTTCAAACTCATGCATCTACCTACATGTTACAGGACAATCAGTGTTCCCTTTTCAGGGCTAGTAAGGAAGTGTATGGTTGACCCAGAGGACCCAAACTGTTGTTGGTCTTTGAAGCAACCCTGGTTTCTCTGGTCTTACAGATTTAATGAAAAGACTGGAAGCATTCTGTAAGCATAATTAATGGGAGCAGAGACAAATTGCCTGCAGCCCAGAAGTTGTTGGTCCTCCTTCAGGAACACTCTTCAGATGGCAGGTTTTGCAGGCTGTTTCCTTCAGAAAGATTTCTCATATGGTCGTTGTATAGTCTCAAGGGAAGGTGCTGCTTCTGATCATAAAAGCTTAGGTCAGGTTAAGCTGCATGGGCACAGCTCTTCTGGAATAACATGATCTAGGTTGCGCTCAGCCTTCTAAAGTAGTCTCTTAAATTTGTTTCCTAAGTTTTAATAGCAGTTAGCTCCAGGTGTCCTGGATTTATGCTGCCCTGAAAGAATATCAGCTGGATGCTATCTCATGGAGATCTGTCAGCACCTGCACTGTAAATTGTTATAACTCGCCTTGCTCTTGCTCTGCCTCTCAGCTGATGGTCAATGTGACATTTCAGCTACAGAAAGTGAAGGGCTGGGAGGGTAAGGTGGGCTGGAGAAGGAATTTTTCATTGTGATACTTTTCTCTAAGCAGTGCAGATGTGAGAAGCCACATCCCCAATTACTGGGACCTTATGGATCCCCATAGGGTGCAGTCCAGCTTCCCTATAGCTGGTTTGGGGTATTCAAAGGGGGATTTACATTTCAGTAGTTTGAGACTTGTGATTTTAATCACTACAGGGCATTTCCCTTTTTGAGTCAAGGTTGTACCCTGCTCAGTGCAGCAGGACTGCTGAGAATTTTTTGGCTCTATGTGCTATAAATCTCTAGCAGTGGTTATTTGGGATGTGAATTGCCTGCACACCCCTGTGTTGAACCAAGACAGTGGCCAAAGTGCTATGTGGCTGTAGCAGATCTAAGCAATGCTGCACACACTAGTCATGGGTGCACAGCAGTGTGCTTTCATGGCCCTGAAATGGGGGCCCTTGTTCCCTGCCACATGGCACTGTTCTGTTTGCTGTTTTCTTCATTGTTCTTATGGGAGAAGGATAACCTGCTCTGCTCCTGAAGCTGAGAGGCTCATTGTACCAACTGCTTCAGACCAGCTGCTGGTGGGGTTTGAGCAGGAGCCTCATCACACTCATGGGGAAGTGAGCGAGTCATTGCCCTACTGTGGAAGATGCTGCCTCCTGCCAGCTCTTCGGGGGCTCTGGGATAGCCCACTGCATCTCTTGCCTTTTCTCTGTAGTTCTGGCACACCTCTGATAGCAAACAAAATAGGGGCAAGGGTTTAGGAATATTTTTTTTTTTCTTCTTCTTTTTAAGGAGACTACCAGGTCATCTTTTTTTCAACTTCTGAGGAGTTGAAAGAATGAATTGGGATGTAATGCCCTGTTTTCCAGAGGTGTTGCAGACTTCCCAGCTCCAGTTAAAATCAGTTGGAATGCAATTACTTCGTGTTTTTGAAAAGCAGACCTTTTAAAATTGCTCTTAACCTTTCCCTGTGCACTCTCTCCTGCCATCTGTCCTTCTCAGTTGAGCGTGGGCTGGACTTAATGCAACTGCATCATAACACATGCTTGCAGCTCTCCAGCCTTTTTACCCTACTCAGCATTAATCTGAATTCATCAGTCTGCTTTTAGTCTGTATTATGCAAGTGGCAGCACTGATTTAGGTTTTTTTATAATGCTATAGACCCCAATTTGGCAGTCCATTAACTGAGACCATACTCCGCACCTGTGCCAACACTATAAGACCCCCAGTGCACTGGAGCATGTGTTGCACAGATGGACTGAATTTCTTACCTGTTTTTTGTATATGAGTACAGAAGAATAAAGAATGACTTTTGCTGTGGAGGGCTAGCTAGTCGCTTCAACCAGCAGTCCCTGGGGAGTGGAGTAGTCCTAGAAGTATTCACAACATAGTTTTCATATGGAATTTCATCCTGTGTTTATTGCTGCAGGAGAAGGGAGGTGACACATGATATCTGAACTGGTTCACTGAACATAAATTGAACCTTGATAAACACAGACAAGGCAAATTTGAATCTGTTCCTTTGGCTAAATTAATTTTGTACCAATTTAGCACTCTTCAAGGAACTGAGATTTTTATCCTCATTCTTGAGAGGAATGGCCCTGGTGTCTAACCCTTATGGTATTACATTACATGATGCTTATCATTGCATGCATTTTGGTGTTTTTAGTAATGACCACAATATTGCTAACACTCAGCCTGGAGAAAGCTGTCTCTGTGCCAGTTCCACAACAGTGCAATCTGGAGACAGCAGTTGTTTGTGCACAGAAGAGCTGATCTGGGTGCATGTGTGGCTAATGTACAGATGGAGTCTGGCAAATTGATCACTATAATCAAAGGTCTGAAGGCTAAACAGTTTAGTGTAAGCAGAGTATTACAGACTATTATGGGACACTGGTGTTTTTTTTCCTACTTATTCATCCAGTATTTCAAAGAATGAAGACGTTTTATAAACTTTTCAAACATCTTCCAAGCTGCCTTGTTTTTAAGAGTATTTAGTTTTTGTGGTCTCATTTAGCTGATATAGCAAGAAGATCCACTGATGCCTGTGCATCAAATATTACCCAACTCTCCTGCATCTCTTGTTTCCTCCAAACAACCCAAGAAAACAAGCAGCCTGCCTTTCACAGGAGTTAGCACAGGTCTTTTTTCATCTTGGGATTTTTTTTGATCATGTGAGGTGCAAGATATTAATAGAATGTAAACTCAAAGCCATCTGATGATGGTGTTGGCCTGGATATTAAACAGAAGAAGAGATCAGTCACTCTAGGCGACTTCACTGCTCCTAAGTGGCAGTCACATGCCAGTGCCCCAGATGAGCAGAGCAGGCGAGTGGCTGCAGTGATACCTCTGCCTGAGCTCCCCGCTTCATGGCAAGCTGCCGGTGACTTTTTGGATACGTTCCTGTCATTCTTGCAGCAGGGCAAACAGTTCAGCTCATGACTTATCAAGTCTTGTCAAAAGCCATCTTAGTTACTTGACACAAGTAGTTGCACCTTCTCTGGACTCTCTGTGGTGCCAGCAGCGGGATACTGGAGCTGCGGATGATAAAGGATTAATAAGCCAGTCATGCGGTAATGTGTTGATTGATTTGTAGCATAAAAGGTTTTTCCTTTCCTTTCTAAATTAAAACAGAAGGCTGTGTACATCCAAAACAAATGGACTGACACGTGGACAGTCTGTGCATTTATATAATGCTGGGGGGAAGGGAGGAGGGCTTCTAAGATCCCAGGCCACATGTTCTGCAGAGCATGATCCATAGGAGACTTCCACAGCTGTTCTTGAGGCAGAGGGATGGGGAGGAGAAGGCATCCTTTCCCATGGGAATGCTTCCTTTAGCAACTGCAGCCCAAATTCAGTATTCAGCTTCTGTATGAGTCAGGAGGTCAATGAATCAATCCTAATCAAAAGTAAAAGCAAGATTTCCATTAGAGGGAGGTTAACAAGTAAACAGGACACACAGGGAAAGGTGGTTTGGTGTTGCAGCTGTAATAGCTGAATAGGGGAAGAAATGTTAGGGGAATAGGGGCTTGTTGCACGGAGAGTTTGGTTTTCCTACAGTACTTAACCTTCTGTCGTGGTGACAGCATTCTGACAAAACCCATGCAACCCTGGAGTTGACGTAAATTGTGGAGTCTGATTCTCATTAATGCTCCATCAATAATATCCCCATCCAAACAGGCATTTGCTCGTGTTCCCTTATGACACTCCTTGTTTATGCCCCAGTGAAAGATGGTGACGTTGGCTGTTTGTTGCCTTGGTGTGAATAGCAGTTGTCAGTCTGACCACTGCTCTGTGGTTTCTCTGCATCTCTGAACCATGAAATCAAGTTTCCCCACACCCCCAAAGATAATTAAAATGCCTCTTCTTTTCCCCCACCTCTTTTGATGTGAGTTTAATTATTTGACCTCTGCTCTCCTCCTGCTTTGTGTTACTTTGCTCTGTGGTTGTGTCTTTATATTCAAGCAGCAAACAAGTCTCTGGACTGTTTTGCTGTGTCATGTGACCAGGAGTCAAGATTAGAAAGGTATCTCTGTGCTCTAAGGCTTGCAACTTCTATTTTTATCCACAGCTGTTGGAGCTGATAGCAAAGTCTCAGTTGACGTCACTGAGTGGCATTGCCCAGAAAAACTACATGAACATTTTGGAAAAAGTGGTGCAGAAAGGTAAGAAACGGAAACAGTGAGGGGGAGTCTGATTTAATCTGATGTACTTTGTGTGAACCACATCCTTGAGAATAGTCAGGCAATGCAAGATGGGTGAAGAGGGGCACCACTGCTTATTTCTGTAGTGCAGTTCTGCTTTCTTTTCCCTCAGTGAAGGACTTGAGGGGAGTGGAAAGAAATGTCTGTAGGTATCTGAGAGGCGATTCCTCCTTCTCCAGCTTTCCTCGCTACCACCCCTTCTGCATCCTACTGAGTCCTATTTCTGTCTGCAGAAGAGCTGGCTGCTCCTGCCCCCGGCTGGGCATATCTGCAGTCTCTGCTGCTGCCACCTTGTTACTAGCTTACTGTCTCTAGTGCTCCCACTGCTGTGGAGGAAAGGACAGCTTGAGGTGTATCCTCACCTGTTTGGGGGAGTGAATTGTGGGTGAGATGTGGCACTTCCCTTATGGAATTTTAGCTCTGGCTGAGGTCTGGGAGTTGAGCGCACCCTGTTAGTACACGTAATGACAGAGGAGGTTCTGAGCTGTCTCCTGGCACATCAGCTGGGGTAGATGGGGAAGAGGTGCACATAGATAACCTCTCCGCACAATGTTGGAGGGGAAGACTGGCTGGTTGCCAGTGGCTGAAAATGGGAAGTGCTGCAGAAATGGCAGATCTCATCTGCTTACCCTGGGAGGATCTCTTTCCATCTGCTGTCTAACCTGCTATGCCTGGCTAATGTTTAACTGCTTTCCTCTAAAAAGAAAAGCACAGGCTGGCTGTCTTGGCCTGTGAGGTTAAGGCAAATAACTTGGCTTGCCTGAGAAACATGTAGATTCAGGGAAGGATTTTCACAGTTCCCATTTTTAACCTTTCCTGTTCTTCCAAAGTCCTTGAAGATCAGCAGAACATCAGGCTAATACGGGAATTGCTGCAGACCCTCTACACGTCCCTCTGCACATTAGTTCAACGGGTTGGCAAGTCTGTCCTGGTTGGAAACATCAACATGTGGGTACACAGGATGGAGAGCATCCTCCACTGGCAGCAGCAACTGAACAACATTCAGATCACCAGGGTAAGCACAAATCCTGAAAGCTAAAAATATTGTGGCTCCTTCATGAAACCTTCTCCTGTAGCAGTTCTTGTTTGGGTGACTGCTTCCCACTGTACTCCCAGTGCAAGCACAGAGTGGAAGGACCTCGAGTTGCCAAAATAACTGAATGCATTCCTAGCATTATTTGAGTCTCTTAATTCAAACTCAATGTACATAACCCGGGATCATGCTCGAGGTTACTGGTCACAGACTGTGGCTTGACTCTGTACTGGCCGTGAAGTGCTGTGTGAACAGAGCTGGGCAGGAAACCATCTCCCCCTCTTCAGTCTTCAGAGACAGGGCCTCAGTATGAAGAGTCAACTCAGTCTTTTTCAAATTGAGAAATTGACTTCAAAACTTGTTTATCAGATAGTTGAGGGTTTTAGATTTGTTTAATCTGTAAATTAAATGCAAATTTCTAAATAGCTGCATAACTTCATGCTTCCTGGCTGAAAATATCAATTATTGTTCCAATAGTCTGGAGCTACCTGTTCCAGCTGGATGAGTCCTGCTTTCACAACATGTTTTTTCAGCAGCATCTGTGGGGATGGGAAGGATGTGTTAGATAAATTCCTAACCTGGCTTTGCATGGGAATCAAATTTGAACTTGCTCCGTATCACAGAAGGTTTGATCTTGGGATAGACCATCTGGTCCAACCCCCTTTCTGAAGCAGGGACACCAACAATGTGTTGCCCAGGACTACCTCTAGACTTTTTTTTCCCACCTCAAATGGATGCCTGGTGAACACTGAAATGCTAAAACTTTTCCTCAATGCTGATACTTGTGTTAGTGTTCCCTTTTGTAGGACTATTCTGCAGTGAACTGAACTGTGAAATTCCCATTTAGGGAGACCAAGGCATAGCCCAAGGGAATATAAAAATCACCCCTTTCCTGGTGGCTCAACCAGAAAGGCATTCGCAAAGGAATAAGCAAAGGGCCTGCTTTCATAATGTTACATGGTTGTGTTCTCTGGGAACACCAGGAAACCATCTTCAGTCCTTCAGTTAGAGTAATGCAGGGAACAGGGTGTAGAAGGTGAACTGTGGGACGTCCCAGGGAGTTTGAGGAGCTGCAAAAGTAGCAGTGTGTTATCTGATGTGGTCTCTGCCCCACCTCTGCTGTGTCTCCTGGAGTCCCTCTCTTGAGAAGGGCTGCAGCTCCCTTTGCCTTGCAGGGGAACCACTGGCCTGTGGTGGGTTGGTTCCTGGGGCTGTGAGCTGGGGAGCCATGCAGTGCCTGGGCACTGCCAGGGGCAGTTCCACCCAGGTATCTGCTGCCCTGAGGGCAGCAGAGGTCAGGACCTACCTCCTGCTGCTCAGCTGAGTAGTACAACGTGGGGTTTTCCGTCTTGGGATTCAAAACACAGACAAGCATACCAAAGAACTCTGCCTATCCAGACAAAAGTGTGTCAAAATATTGCTTGTGAAAGAAATAGCCTTTTTATGCATAGTTACCTATATATAGGTTTACAGACACTCTTCAAAAATAAAATAGATGTAGAGCTTGGAAAAAAAAAAATTCATGTGTCTGAAGATAACTTCAGGTCAAGCTAGAACAAAACCAACTGAGTTCAGAGAAAGGAAGAACAAGCTCAGCTCTGTGCAGCCAGTTACTTACAGTGCACTGAGTGCTTGTGGTGTTTCTGGATGGGGGAAGTGTCTTGCAACACCCAAGACCTAAACCATTTTAAAGAAGAAAAACTTGCAAAATATTGTGTGTGCTAGAGCTGCTTTAAAAAAAAAAAAAAAAGACAAACCTCTGTCCAGAAAGTGACAGCATACCGATTTGTTCTGATCTAATCTGTGTTCTTTCTCCAAAAAAAATAATGTTTGAAAAGTTCTGCAATGGAATAGTGAGAGAAAGAAGTAGCAGATAAGTTTTTTGCCCTGACTCAGAAAACCTGTAAGGATTTGTTTGAATCACACAGGTTTCCCAGAAAAAAGGCAGAAGCATGAGCTTTAGGGTTTTTCTGACCCAAGAGTTCCTGAGGTTATTCTTTCCTGTTGTGCCATAGCAAAGCTTATATGTGGAGAGAGTACAGGAGAATGCAAAATACAGGCTGGCAAGGAAGATTAATGGGAGGTGGACATCAAGGATCCAGTGCATTCTTCCCACACGAAAAAATGACCCAGGCTGTCATGGGAGGAAGTGTTCTCTGGAGATGGTGAAGACAGTTCACTCCTTCTGGAAGGGTTGTTTCAGATCTGCCTTGCTGGTGGAGATGGCCAGAATTGATGTCTTGGTTGAAAAGCTGTGGTCCTTGCAGGCACTGGGCTGTGCTGTGTGGTCCAGGCAGGAGAGAGCTGCTGGTGTGCAGGCATACTTGTTGTTCCTATGGAGTCTCACATGCAGTGGGATGGCTGGAGACAGAACTGTATGATTAAAAGCAGCCTCATGCAGTGTTCCCCTGATGATGGCAGCCTGTGTGCTGCTTGTTTGAAACAGTTAATAGCTCTGCCACAGGCGAGGTGGGTGCTGTGACTCTGCAACTTAAAATAGCAGCATTTCTGTGCAGGGTAGATGATGAACTTGGCACATCTATCTAACATTGTTTCTTCGTTGGGGCCCAATCCTAGAAGCTGCTGTTTGCCTTAATAAGGCTGGAGCTGGTTTTGAAGCAGCTGGAGCCTGTGTTATGGTCCTTGCTGATGCCTTATTCCTCTGTATGCCTTGGATTTCCACTGTGTGCAGGACCTGCAGATCCATTTTGGTCAATTTTTCCTGGAGCTGTGCCTCATGTGGGCTTGTAAAACAATCCTGGATCCTGTGTAGACCAAGCAAAGGTGGATGGGAGCGGCTTTTATCTCTTAAGGCTAGAATGTGCTTTGGTGTGGCTGAACAGCATGGAGAACCAGGGCTGCAGCTGATGGGAAGGGGGCAGGTCCTTCAAGTGTTTCCAGAGGAAAAGTTAGCCTTACCAGCAGTGACCTGGGAAGCCATGCAGGGAAAAATCCTGCTGTGGGTACTCACCAGCCACTGCTGAGGTTACAGCAGGATCCTGTGATGACGCAAGCTAAAACACGTCAGAAAAGCATGAGATTCCCAGCAATGTGTGTAACTGGAGCTGGACTTGAGAAGTAATTCCCATCTCCCTCACAGTGGAGAGATCTGGATGGACAGTAGCTGATACCATGATGTCCTGCTGTAGTGAAAGCTGATGGTGGTGCTTCTGGGAGCAGAATTTCACGAGTATGGAGGTGGGGTGGACAAAAAGGGGCGAAGGAGGTTTGGACTGTAACTCTGCTTCTAACTATTGTAATACAATTATGTGTCCTATTCCTTGAAGATCTCAAACTGTTCTGGGGCAGAAGGTCAAATGTTTTTTGTAAAATGCCTTCTATATTCAGAAAAAGGAACTGCTGCTTTGTTCTTTGTGTGAAGAATAGTGCTTAAAAAGCAGTAACTCTACTGCAAGCTAGGATTTCTTGGTTTTTCAGCTTCCTGGGAGCTCAATTTTGTCTGTCTCTTCCAGCCTGCCTTTAAAGGAACCACTTTCACCGACCTGCCATTGTGTTTACAATTGAACATCATGCAGCGACTGAGTGATGGGAGGGACCTGGTTAGCCTTGGTCAGGTGGCTCCTGACCTGCAAGTCCTCAGTGAAGACCGACTGCTGTGGAAGAAACTCTGCCAGTACCACTTCACAGACAGACAGGTACAAGGAGGGATGCATCAGGTCCTTGTTGTACCCCACTAGCAACCAAATACACAGGGGAAGGACACTCTTTCTTGACTATCTCTTGGATCTAAGGACTGTGTTGATAAAACAAGCTGGTGTGGGAATGGCTGTGAAGATGATTTATGTAGAGGATTTTACATGCCACAACAATGATTCCTGAAATAGGAGCTTGAGGAATTAATCATACAGGAACTTCAACCCTAATCCAGGTGGCAAAAACTGCAAGTCATGCAGTGGCTCCTCACCCCACGTGTGCAGGGAAAACGTGTAGGCAAGCTTCAGCAATCACCCTGATGTCCCAGGGACTGACACCTCACAGAGGGTGGGTGAGGTCCATGAGCTCTTTTGCCCTTTAGAGCAAGAAATCCCCTCTGAGCTGTTTTGTGAGTGACGGAATGGTATGTGGAAAACAGCCCTGCTGCTACCCACGTTGTACCTGTGTAAACATCTCTGGCCCTTTGCAGGCTGGTAGTTGTGTGGGTTTGTCTAAACTTAAAAACAAACAAAAATCTCTGTTTATGTGTGAATGTCTGGGGTGTTTATGAGAAATCTCCGCACTTCAGGGGCCATGTGCCAGATTTCTTTACTGACTCGGCTTTATTTACTCACTCTGGATCTGACTTGGACTTTGGGGAAGTTATTCCTATTAACAAGCAAATTCAAATCCAGCCTCTGCAACTAATGAATCCTAAAAGAAAGATGTAATACAAGCTAATGTAATAAATCACTGACTCTTAGAGTTAATGAAGAAGCAAAATACTTCAACTTCTGAAACTGTTAAATGCAACTGTATTTGCTGGCCTGCCAGCCAGAAACAGTGGCCAAAGTAGTATGAAATAGCTCCCAGGGTTTCAGGCTTCCTACAGTAAAGTTCATGAGATGGGAACAGATCCTCATAATGCTATGTTCCCATCAGGAAGGTGCTTATAGCTGGATATTCAAAGTAAGAGCTTTCTTGGTGTTGCAAGGGAACTGTTATGGGACTGGTGAGGATGACATGTGAGGGACAGGGGAATGTCATAAGCTGGAAAGAGCAAATCATTTTTTTGACCTGCTACAATTATGATTATTTTTGCTTTAAGATTCGCAAACGGCTGATCTTGTCTGACAAAGGACAGCTGGATTGGAAAAAGATGTACTTCAAGCTTATAAGGTGTTACCCACGGAAGGAGCAGTATGGTGACACACTGCAGCTGTGCAGGCACTGCCACATCCTCTCATGGAAGGTACGAGGTGCTGGTGGGACAGACTCAACTGGGAGGGGAGCCATGGGGCACCCAGTGCTTCCTCTGATTGCAGCTGATTTAGGGTCCTGCAGTTCCTTTGCCTGCATAGCCTAGTGAATTGTAACATCTTAGTCCTCCCTCAGCTATTAAGACCCTTTATCCTTTGTGCCTCTCAGGGATCCCATCTCTATCTTGAACAAGAGTAGTGTCCATTGGGGCTGGAGGGGAGGGAGATGGGCATGCTGTGGGGTTGCCTGCTAGAAATCATTTTGGCACTGCTAGCAGCTTTCTCCACCCATTACATGGAGGTGGAGGTCTTGGCAAACAGGATCAGCTGGAGTGAAAGCTGATGGCTACAAAATGGCCCAGGACAAAAATCTGCTGGCCTCTGTGGTAATATCCAAGGCATGTGTCTAGAGTTAAACTCCTGTAGCTGATGGCAAGCTCTAGCCTCTCTTCCCTCAGAAGAGAGGAAAAGAATGAACTGGATCTTTGCTGATTTCTTTTTTTTTTTTTCCCACGACTTGCCAGTAGCCCCTAAAATATGAAGCCCAGTTCTGAGCTGTCTATTATTCTGGGCTCTGCTCTGTTTGCACATGGGATGTCTGGCAGAGGGGCAGTGCTAAGCTGGCTGATTCTTTGGCATCCTTTCTGCAGTCTCTCTAAATGGAATTGTTTTCTCCTTTCCCAGGGTACTGATCACCCCTGCACAGCCAACAACCCAGAGACCTGCTCCACCTCTCTTTCACCACAGGAGTTTATCAACTTGTTCAGGTTCTGAACTTGGGTCACTGCAGCTTATGTGATTCTTACAGGACACTTTATGCCACTGAGCTTGGACAGTCCATTTGTAAATAGTGTAAATATTCATGTTTGTTGGAAGCTCCTGAGTCAAGGAACAAGAAGATCTTGGAAGTGAAAGGTGAAATTGCTCACTGACATGCAGCACTTAAGGAATACAGACTTCCATAGGACTGGTGTATAAATACAGTGTGTTGTACAGAGTCCCTTTTTTATCATCAGAGTACAATATACAGGGCAAAGAACTTCATTTTTTGTCTTTTAGAAGTTAAAAATGAATTTGCCCCACAACCATTTGAGAACTCTTTTGGTTTGTTTCTAATAGTGAGAAAGCAATATGAGGCTAGGACTGTTGAACTGTTCCTCCATCTGGTTTTATTTAGCATACATATTTATAAATATGACGTTTTAAAAATATTTATGAAAAATATCCCTGTGACATGTTTAATAATACTTTTATGCTTTTAAAAGGACACATTCTGAAATACTTAGGATAGAGCTCTAGCCTACTTGCAAGACAGAATCGCAACATACCACTTTCTACCTCTAACAGATTGAGTACCTTTCAAACAAAAATCCAGTGTACAATGTGAACTTTTGTATTTTGTACAATGATTTAAAGGGAAATGTTTGTGATAGTAAGCATCTTTTCTTGTACTAGTGCTTACCTCTTTACATTAGTTTTCTCGCTCTACTCAGTGCTTGAATGCCTAGATGATAGGCACCATATAAATACCTAAGACTTTACTCCATCCTCTTTAAATTTGTTGGCTTTATGAAAGACTAAGCAAAAGGGAAAGGAGAAACCACAAAGATGACTATTGTCTATAAGGGAGGAAGTTCTATTATAGGGGAAACAAAGGACTGGATTTAATCTCACAAGGTAAATTTGTGTCAGCTCCACTGGGCTAATTGCACTGGTTTAAATCCCAAGTAAAGTTAGAATCTGTTTTTTTTCAAGCTGTGTTTTCCAGTATAAACACTGCTCTGTATTCCCACTGCTGTCAAGTGAATTCAGTCATCTTGGAGTTGGTAAAATATAGGGAGAACTGGGCCATTGAATCCTGTGAAATGATGCGGTTTTTAGTCACTGGAAGACTGGCAGCAACACGTTTATTTTCAGACTATTGGAGTTTAGGGAGTGATTATTTAGTAGTCAGGACTGGGGTCAGCAAGGGATTTCCAACAGGGCGCTTGACACATCTTTGGTTACTTCTCCATGCTAGTGGCAAAGACCCAAAGACCCTAATCCCTTCTGCTTCCAGTGCTGAGCTGCTTTATGGGATCTTCTAACCCTAAACTAGAGCTAAATTTTCAGTCCTACGGAGTAAGTGGCCACTTTGCTGTGGCTGTGATCTGGCTCACTGTCTCCTCTGCATACGATGCTTCACTTTTCCCTACAGTGGAGCTTGAAGAGTCCAGCTCATACAGAGCAATTTGAAAACCTGCAGTGGAAAGTTTTTGCTGTTTGCCAGTAGATTTCCTGTATAGCACTTTCTCTGTGCATGATGTAAGCAGGATACCTCGGAAGGGTAAATATTTAGTGGGTTGTGTGTGACTGTACAAAGAATTGTGAGGAAGAGGAGTACTCAGGACAATTCAGGAAGAACTACTTGAGTTAATTATTGTTAAATATTCTGTTCCTTTTTTTACATTTTTATAACTGACTTTCAACACTTTTCTGTAGTTGTTTGTATTTAAAAACTATAGTATTTGCATTTTTGCAAACTAAATCACTTTGCATACTCTTGGAAGAGACACAGAAAGGGGAAAAAAAGCTGCCTCTAGGTGGAGCAGTGGGGAACAGGGGAGGAAAACAAGGAAAACGCTGACAAGAACTTCCCTTCTCCTGCCACCTAACAGCAAATCCAAGTTTTTGCTCTTCCGGAGAGCTCTGTGAGCCTGTGCCACCCTTAGCCATGGCCCAGAGCTCAGCAGTCTCCAGAGATAAGGAGAAAACATGTACAGGATAGGGAGCTTTATCTTAGTGTTGATGCCCCCTCCATCAGTTTGACTGCTGGTAGAAAGCATAAGCCTGCTGATCATACTCATGTCAACTGAAAGTGATTTAAAAGCTGTTACCTTGGAAAAATAAACTTGTGCTTGTCTGGGAGGACATTTGTGAGTGAAGGAGGCCAGTTTCTGTTTTCATTACTGCATTGATGGCAGGTAGACAAGGCTGAAATCTGGCTTGCTGAGTGAGGACACTAAGAACAGAAACTTGCAAGTGAAGTGAGTGAAGCATTGCCACTGAATTGAATTTGAAGGGTCCTGTAGCTCCTTTTTCCAGCAGTGAGAGGACCTGTCCCTCTTGGCATCTTCTGTTTCCAGCTCTGACTTGGGTTGGTTTGTTTCATAGTTTTGTGTCTGCCACCCATCGTGAGCCAACCTGTTGTGATGGGGAGGCAGGAGTATTTTGGTATGAAATGCTGGGGGTTTATGCCCAGTCTGCACCTGTGCTTAGCAGATGACACCCACTGTGAGATGGTGACACTGAGTGAATGTTAAGCTCAGGTTTGAATCTGGCCTAGTGCATTCCCTGTACAACAAGATAGAAAATCTCAGCATTGAGCTGTGATTGGGGAATGTCTCAGGTGTAGCCATTGCCTCTATCAACTCTTCACTTGCCTTGAGCAAAGAGTTTATTCTGTCTTCTGCCCAGAGAGTGTGGGTCGTGCTGACATGTGCAACTGAGGCTCCTATTTATAAAACTTACTTCAATTAGTGTGTTTTTTACTTAACACTGGAAGGGTCAGAGTGCTGAAGATGATTTGTTAATACATAGACACTTGTGTGTTGCTTGTGTGAGGTCTTAAGATATTGCTGTCAGTGTCCAAACCAGCAGAACACCAAGCAACTACTGTACTGGAGAACAAAACAGGCTAAACAAAAAGAAACAGAATAAGCCTATTCAGTTACTGCCTCAGTCATTACCCTTCTGCTGCAGTAACTGTCAAAGAAGACCTTGGTCTCTTTGGAGACTTATTGTTTCTCAAGTGGCTGGTACGGGGAGATGCTGTGGTGAATTCAATCCTCTTAGTTTGTATTTAAAACAAAATGCTGTTGCATCCAAATACCTTACTCTAACCATTTATAAACAAAGCAATCAGTATTTTAGCAGTGCAAAGGCATCTGCTTGGCTGAGGATGGCAGAGTAACAAAACTGGCAGTGATAACAGGGGCTTCCAGGCAGGATGGTTTTAAGGCTGCTCGCATGCAAAAAGGACCTCTTTATTTTAAGACAATTGTGGCAAGGCTGTTGTTGAAGGGAAAACAGACTTTTTCTTGTATTTTGGAAATAATAGAATGTTCTTTACAAATGACATTTCACCTTCCAGTTAGTTGATGCATTTCCATTAGACATGCATCAGTTCTTATACTAGAAAAGGAGACTTTTTCCTCTCTTTGGGGTTTTCTCTTGCCAGCATATCCAGAGAAATCTCATTGTCTTCAGAGGATGTGTTAACTAGTACAACAGCATAGAACATGGTGCTGTGAAGAGAAAAAAATAGATCCATACAAGGGAGGAGGCTTAGGAAGAGAGAGATCCCAGGGATCTGTTTCAGCTTTCTAGAGGAGGCAGGTGTTTGGAGTTTGTTTTGGTGTGATGGCCATTTCAAGAGGCACAATTTCAGCTGTACATACCTTAAGCCATTTATACTAACTATGGTATGCTAAAGTTTGATCATAAAACGTGTGTACCTCCTCTTATGTTTTTGGGTGTTTTTTTTTTAACTGTGGGAGTTTCTAGATCCTTTTATTATGTAAAGTGATTAGGAAAATATGTATTGCTCTGAAGACATTGCTTTGTATGTAAACATTTAATTGCACCCTGCCACTTTCTGTATATGGGAATATATTTTTTATTATTTTTCTTTGCCCCTGGGTTTTAAACTGTTTCTATTCCCATATCTGTTTGACTTCAGTTACTCTTGTGAATCTGTCACCTTCTAGAACATATGCAGGTACTAAACCAGCTTTTCTTGCCCAGAAAATTCCTTGGCCTTCAGTAGCTCAAATTTCATTTAGAGCAGGAACATTTCAAATTCTTTTGTGTAGCAAACAAATCAGGTGTGCTGTTTCACACTGATCTCCTGCAAACCAGCATTGTCCTCCTTTGTTTTTACAAACCTGTTGCACGGCTTCCCTGTAGATCAGCACCTTGCCAAAAAGACATAGCTTTAAATTAAAATGCCCCTCTTTCTAGCTGGCCTGTTTGCACAAGCCTTGTGGAGCTGATGGCTGATCAGGTTGGTATAGACTGCCTTGTACAAGGTTTGGGACTCTGGTGTTCTGCTTGTATTTCTTTTCTCAGCTCACTGGTTATAATGATGCTGGTTAAAGGCTCTGAAGCCATGGTCAGCCATTCACACAGCTGTCAGCACGTGGCTGCTGGGCTCTGTGAGTGTCTTTACCAGCACCTAATTTCTATTCTGTGTCTTCCTCCAGTGATTTCACTGATGACAAATCGGCTTTGCAGGATCTGGCCCTAGGGAGAACAAATCCATCTTGTCCTTGACACATGCAGTCTCTATTACATAAACAGCCTGAACCCCCTCTACTGACCAAGTGCTGCTGCTTCTCCTCCTGGGAGGGCAACTGAGGGTAGAACTTGCATTTGTTTAGCCATCATGTGCTGCACTGAATGCTAACAGGTCTGCTACCAAGAGAGCATTTTAATTCGAAATAGTAAATACGCTCATCTTTAGGAGCTAATCTACAGTAATTATAAATATGTACTTATAAATGGAAGAGAGCGTGTGTTGTTTTTTTTTTCCTTAAAGTTGTAACTAGAGATGATATGAAGTGAAAGGCATCCCTTATATAAGACTTCTGTTTAATATTATTGTGTGGTTAAATCCTTCCATTATAAATTTGCACACTTTTTTTCTCTTCCCTTGCATGTTCAACTCTGATTTTTACAGCTGTTCTGTGCAGACAGTAATGTATTTTTGTAAAACATTTTTGACACTGAATTGCAATAAATGTTCAAACAATGTGAACCACAGAATTTGTTGTCTCATTGCTTCCAAGTTGATGACCTTATCAGCCTTGAGCTTTTGGTGACTGTAAGCAAAGACTTCTGCAGGAACATCCAGAACTTGGCTTGTTGTTGCAGCAGATAGAGCTATTGCTTCATCATGCCTCAAAGGGAAATGAGCCTTCGTGTCTTAACAAAAACTATGCTCACATGGAGCTTGCCCTTGTGAGTCTGTACTCGCCCAAAGCACAGGAGTGATTGCTGGTCCAGAAGAGATTGCCAGTGCTCACACCGATCTGAGACCTTCAGCTCCAAAATGTGGCTTACAAAATGGTTTTTTATGTACATGTTATCCAAGTACCTTTGATTTTTATTTTCCTTTAATCTTTTTTTTTTCAGGTACAATTGCATCTCGTTAGTGTCAGGACTGCAAACAGTCTGACCCAGGCTCTTGCTCAGAAGGAATGTGAGTAGGAGCCCACTGAAGCAACTGCTAGTAAATTGTGGAAAAGCAGTTGAAAAGGCAAATGATGCATGTCTCTATTTGAAACAGGAGAAGTTATGATGGTAAAACAGGATTACTTGCCTTGTGAAAGCTATGCCAGCTATGAAAATAAGTACAAAATGCAGATGTTTTGTTTTCAATCTCATTAACACTGTCAAGTAAGGTATGCTTGAGTGCTTCCCTAAGTCTTTCTGCAGTTATGCTGTGACTCAGGTCTACAGTTGCCCTCTCCAGTCAGAAGTCTCTGGAAACATGGGATGGCAAGATCACCAGAGCCTTTTAAACAAGGGGACGAGAAAGCTGTTGTTAAGATACACTTCTCACTCAAACTTTCTTGAAAATATTGAATTCTACTTATTTTAATAGACTAAATGTACAAAGTCTAAATCCTTTATGGGGAATATGGGATCTTAGGAATAGGTTGGGTCACTGAGGTCTGGTTATAATTCTTCCCATTTTCATGTTAGTGCTGCTAACACCTCCACCCTTCTAAGAATACTCAGGGATAGATGGAGAGGCAGCCTGAAGCATGGATGAGGTCCTGCCCTGATCAATGGTAACAAGTCACCCTGTATAATTCCTTGGAGTGCCCTCACTTTCTGGCTTAGAGCCTAACAAAGAAGTACAGTTTGGGCAAAAAGCATTTTGAAAATGACACAATGAATATTAAAATTATGACTTTGCTTTGCCCTACCTTTCCCTAATCTTCATTTCTGTTTCTCTGCTTTACAAGGTGGGTGGAGTGAACCCCAGTGAACCATGTAGGGGGTTGATTTATTTATTTTTGACAAAACCAGAGCTGCTTCTGTGATCCAAATTGCAGACATTGGAGAGAGCTGTTTTTCTAAAAGGCTCTATAAATAACTCATGTGGGTTCAAAGGCCTTCCCTAAGCTGGAAGGACACCAGTTCACCCCTCACCATTCTTGATGTGTAGTATACTGCACTTTCTAGTTGAAAACAAACTAATGTCTTTTTAATATGTTTTCCTTGGATAGTTCAGTCATGGTCAGAACAGGCCTTGAATGCAGAAGGCAGCACCCACAGGTTTGTGACCAAGGTGGCAGGTCCATCCCAGCCCCCCACAGAGGTGCTGCTGCTTCCATGCAACAGCTGGAAGTGGGTGGTGGGATGGAAAGACACACACTCCCAGCTTCAGGGGATAAATAAACAAACCACCCCACAGGGTTTGCGTTTATAGACGGAGAAACACAGTCAGCACAGGAAATGTGAGTTCTTCCTCATTACAGCACACCAGGAATTTGGATGTAGTTTAACAGGGCTTTTGAGGATTGGGTTAAGCTAATTCTTACCAGCATTTATTTTTGTTCCTGAAGTGCATAAAAAATTATGTCTCTGTGGGTAATCTCTGATGTGAATGGTGCGTGTGATAAACTGTCAGTCGAGGAGGTGCCTCACTCCCTGTCTGTGCCCTGCACCAGGCCAGTGTGGGCTGCAGTTTTGCTTTCTGCTTGCTTTGCCTCCACAGGCAAAACTCACACTTTTGTGAGGCATTTAGCTCATGTTCCAAATCAGAAATCTCTTTCTCTCCTTCCTCCCACTTGCTGTGGCAGCCCAGCTGGCGAGAAGTGTCAGAGGAGGATACACACCCACAGGGGGCAATTGCCTGGCGTAACCTGGGGCCAGCCTCCAGCCCCACCATGACCCAGCCTAAGCTGATGGGAGCCCCTTTGGGTCTGGTCATGACTGTACAAGCATTTAAATGCTGTGCTAGGCTGGGACCCAACGTGCTGTGGCCTTGCCTTCCCAGCATGAGGTGCTTCTTGGTATCACAGCCATGGCTTTTTCCTTTGGGGTTTGGGGCACATTTTGTCCATGGGTCTCCCACCAGAATCTGACCACGGTTTTCAACATGGGTTCTCTCTTAAGTGACTTTCTCTCAATCTTTTTATAGCTCTCTCACTGAAGTGGAATTTATTCTTTCTTTTTTTAATGTAGCAGGAGGTGTAAATCCAGATAAATATAACTCCTGAGGGGGGATCAACCTGTCCGTGCCGTGGCTCAGCAGCGCCTGTGTTGCTGTTGGTGTATATAAAGCAACCAGCAGCCTTTTTAAACTTCTGAAATTGAAGTAATTTTAATTTTTTTACTTATAGAAAATTAAATGGTTCTCATTTAAAAGAGTTGGCTCCTGGTCGTAGGTAGCAACCTACAATCTTACTCTTACCACACACTTTTATATTTAAAGCCTCTATTTTTAACCCAATGGTGGGATTCAGGGTTAATGCTCGTTAGATCTGTGTCTAGACAGTTATGAAAAACAGGAAATGAATTACATTATAGTACGAAAGGAGAATTTAACCTTTTCTCTCCTCGCTAACACATGTGACTGGGGAAAATATGTTACAGCAGAGTATTTTGGAAAGTTTAAGGAAGTAGAAAAATTAGAAGGAAAAAAAGAAGCTGGGTTTCCACAAGGCCCCGTGAGAATTATTTCACAGAAAATAATGCACCAGACTCTGCCCTCAGCTACACTCGGGCAGTAATTTGTTTCCTCTGTTCCCTGTGGAAAAATTGGATTTTATTATTCCCTGCTCATGCTGAGCATTCAGAAGGAGGAAAAGCCAAGTGAGCCAGTTTCATACACATGCATGAGCACGTGAGGCAGCTGCCAGAGAGCAACCACCACACACTACCCGTCCTGGGCACAGGGAGCCAGGCTGAGAGCTTTATAACACCCCTGGCCATAACAGCACCTTGCACCCATTCTCCTCAGGCTGCCTAAGGCCTCAAGGCTCTTTAAAAATATTTACAAAGTTATTTATACTTTATTTGAATTATAGACTGCAAAAATGCAAAATTCCCTTGTTTGGCCCTTCAGGAAAGTAGGAGCCTGAATGCTCATTGGACTCAGGCACCAGCACAGCGATACTGCTCTGGCCGCTGACCTACAGGGTAAGACCCCAGCTTTAAAGGGCTGTTGCAATGAACCCAGAGTGTGAATTAAGCCTGAACTGGTGTGGACAGCTGGCCTGCTAATAAAGAGCTGGAAAGCAGAGGCCTGGGTGCTCTTTATCCACTTATCCCCCATTCTCTGCAAAATGGCTGTTGTTTGGACTGCAAGCATCTTCCATACTGCTTCTGAGCTCTTTTCTCAGCCCCCAGTGTGACCCCAGTAGTGTATTTTCAAGGCATTCTCAATTGTCCCCAGGCCCCAGGAGGCGGCAGAGGCACCAGGCAAGTGCCTGCTCCACTGCAAAATCACTGTCCTCCCCCGGATCCTGCATCTCCCTCTCTCTGTGCCCACTTTTCCCCAGGGATGCTGCAGGCCCTCACACCCAATCCTACTCCCATCTGCCACAGACAGTGCTTGCCCAGTCGGCTGCCACCACAGGGGCAGCCATGATAGCACATTTCTTGTGCCCGACTTGCCTCCCTTGCCTGCAACTCTTTGCTGGAGCCAAATGTTTACGCTCACCACACACGCTGTCAACTGGCCAGAAACATTAATATCCCCATGGCAGAGCAACAAAGCCTTCCCAAAGATCCTTCGCGCCGCTCAGCCTGGGCTTTCCCACCCCTGCCCTCCTGGGACCCCCACTGGCTTCGGAGGCTGCTGGGAGCACAAGGAAAGGGATTAGGTCCTCCTGAGGACTGTTTATTTGCTTAGTTTTATCATGATTTCTTTTAATTTTGAAGTCGCATGAATATGAAGTGTACAAATCACTGGGATAATACTGCAGCTAATTTTATGGCGTCTTTAGCACCATCCAAAATGAAAAAAAACCCCAACCAAGAAAGAGCCCTCCCCACAATGGTGCAATCTAAATAAAGCTTTTTAAGCAACACAGTATTTGCTTGTATAGTTGTCAATGTTTCCACTGCCAGTTTGTCTTCCTGACAGGAACCAAGCTTTGGCACAGCTTATATCAGAGAAAAATAACATCTTTAAGTGTTTCCAGAGGTGTATGCAATGAGGGGGAATTATGGGAGTTAAAGTCACTAGAAGTGTGGTAAAATATTGGACTAAGAGCCCCAGAAAGGAAAGAGCCTTGATTTCTCCAGATTTACTTGCCCATGCTTGTGCCAGGGTGGGAGGGAGCGTAGCAGGACCTCTCACAGCTTTTGCAGCCAGGGTGTGGGTCCTCCTCGGGAAGAGCCAACTGATAACAGCATATAATTTAATGTTCCCATTGCTAACGCTAAAGTGAGCTTAGCAAGCACGGGAACTGATACCCACTGCAGAACGTGCTGTTGTGGAAGGAGCCGTCTATATCCATACACGTGGAGATGCCCACGGACACATGCGTGCCGAGAGACAGACACCCCCTAAAAGCTGCCCTTCAGAAGTCTTGCTCTGGAGTGTAAGGAAGGTCGATAACTTTCTTGTCAGCAGCAGGTCTGCTTGAAGGAGAGGCTTTAGGACATGGCTCATCCGGTGGTAGGGAGAGAATGTTTCTGCATATAATCACTAATCTCTTTTCTGTTTTTTTCATTAATATCTTCTGCCTGATGCCAGTAGAACCTGCTTGACAGTCTAACATAGCCAGGAATGGTATTTGATTTACAGAAGATGTGGAAAGCGGACTAGAATAGGATTCAGATATTCCAAGGATCCTCATCTTGGTCTCTCTCCATGACCACACATATCACCCCTGAGGTCTCTTGGCACTGGAAACTGATGGAGGAACCCCAAAGCTCCTCTTGCTGGCCAGGATGGGTTCCTGTAGTACCCTCTCAGGTATCTCAGGAAGCCACTTTTACCTCCATCCCATCTTCATGTTACTAGATGAACTGCATCAGCTGAGATCTTGCATCCCACTTAATATTTAATCACCCTTTGCCCTCATTTTCTTAAGGAGTCAGTGAAACCCTAGCCAGGCTATGTGCCCCAGCACAGCGGTATTTTATTACAGAAAGCTCAAAACAAAGCTTCCAATTGCTAATCCAGCCATACCAATGGCTGTGCCACTGGAGCTCCATAGATCATTCTCCCAATGGCATTAAGCAGCAGTTACAGTGTTATTTGGGAGCAGGTTCTCCTGCTCTATGCGGGCTGGGCAGAGGACCTTACAGGGAGATTCAACGATGCCAGCTCAGAGAAGACCAAGTGTAGGTGAAGATGGTAACGCCCTTTTTGGACCCCACACGTGTGCTTTTGTCACTTGTTGGGCCTCAGATGTCCTCAGTGCTGGGCAATCTCCACGTGTGTTTTTTTGCCATGGACTCCACCTGCTAAACCAGGGCCTTTGCTCATTAAATGACCACAAATAATCCCCATTTCTGAGGATTTCTGTAAGCCCAGCGAGCATCTCTGCTGGGTTGGATGGGGCTCTTAGCAACCTGGTCTAGTGGATGGTGTCCCTGCCCATGGCAGTGGAGCTGGAACATACATGATCCTTATTTAAGGTCCATTCCAACCCAAGCCATTCTGTAATTCCATGATCCTATGATCCTGAGTGGGGTGGTAATGTCCCGCCACCTCCACCATCTGCATTGCCCCTGCAGAGAGCCAGCAGTGGGGATACCATGGTCCCTGGCAAGAGCTGGGGACCTGTACCCATGCAGCCAGGGCTGGGCTGAGCCATTCCTCAGCTGTGCCTTTCCACAGCAGTTCAAACAGCAAGGCCAGAGAGAACACTGGCAGAAAGGTTCCCTTCAGGCTCTGCGTCCTGGGGAGGGCAACTGCTTTGCCCCTGCTCACACAGCCCTTGGCCTCAGCTTGGAGGAGACTGGGGCTTTGCCTCTGCACAAATCCGACCTCCGTGCACAGTGTGAGCACAGAGAGGCTGCTGAGCAGAGGCTGCTGGGACTGTGCTGGGAACAAAGCCCCTAACCTGGCCTTTCAGATATCGAAAATACCCAACCTGGCTTTTTATTTCACAATTATCAAATAAATGAGAATGACAATTAAGTTAACAACCCACCTAGCAAAGCATCTCTGACAAATGTCACAGAATCACAGAATATGCTGAGTTGGAAGGGACCCACAAGGATCATCAAGTCCGACTCAGTCCTGCACAAATATGGCAGGTAGGGCACTGCAAATCCCCTCTGAGTCCCTTCTTTCCAACTTACTGCTGGAAACAAAGCAGGGGGAGCACCTTGTCCGTGACCCCAGCCAGGAGCAAGGCTGGATGCCACAGCACTGGCTAGTCTGCATCTCAGGGCTCAGCTGTTTGAGCTCCTCTTACTTTGTAGCAACTCTTTGAAGGATGCATTTGAAAACAACTCCTGGCCAGACACATACCTTAGCACATTAAAAGGTATTTTTAGTATCTCTGGCAAAGTAGATCGAACTGCTTTTGCTGTACTAAGACAACTCCATGGACTTTGCTGGCAGCCCTGCATATTCATACCGAGGTAGCAGCTGGTAGAGGTTACTTGACTAAATAGTTGCATTTACTTCATGCAAGACAAAAACACAAGTGCAGATAAACACTGGTGGGATTCCTGAGTTACAGTGGGCTGTATTTTCTTCCTAGAAGAGTGACTCTGCCTGATAAATGTTTGAATTGCCAAAGAAAGAACATCACATAGAAACAAAAAATTACTCTGAATGTTGCCTCCTCGATTTGTGATGACTTTGTTTTTGTACTGGTATAAATATAACTGTGACCATTTCATACAGCAAAGTGCTCTGTGATGAGTACAGTATAAATAGTCAAACTGATTACACTCGCTATAAACAAGGACTGGCAACCCTTGCTTCACTCCAGCAGTTAGAAACGGTGGAGGCGGCAGGAGCTTTACAGCTAAATGGTTAAAAGCCACAGCAGAACATTTTCTCAGGATGGCTCCAAGCTGGTGCTCTGCCATTTCAGCAGCCAAGCTGAGACGGGGAAGCACGCCACCACAATTGCATACTAAAAAGAAGGGAAGGATGAGATAACTACCATCTTCTTACTGTGTAGGCTGTTTGAGAAAAAAAAAAACATATAATGATTCCTGCCTTATTGCAGTGTTTGGGTTCCAGATATAGCCTTGCATGGGAAGGCCAGTATGACGCTGAACCAGGCCAAATGAGCATTTCCTGCTTTTAAGTAATATAATGTCAGGAATCCAGCTCATTGGAAACACCCTGTTCATCTCCCTCTGTGCCAGCCAGACATTTGTCACGAGTTTCAGGTGAATAATGCTGCTTCACTTGGACTTTGTCAGTGACAGTTCACAGCTCAGGCCCTTAATGCTTGCTTTTATTACTATAAAATGAAGCTTGGTACACCTCATGCCAAGGAAGTGGCTTAACTTGCTCAGAAACTCAGGGACTTGCCAGAGGCCTTAGATAACTAAGTAAGATTTGTTTTAACTGCCCTCAGTATCCAAGGTATTTCCTACTGTAAGTATAAGGAAACACTGAGGATACTTAAGCAACCATATTTGTTTATCTTAGGTCAAACTGAAGAGATTTTCCAGAACCCTTACTGCAGCTGCACTTAACTTATTGAAAGACTGCATATGTACAGAGCGCTTTACTTCTGACTCCAGGATCACAAATGAAAACCTTCCCAGAGAGCTGAGCTCCATAGGGAAGTGGGCAGAAACCTGGGCAGAAGTTTCCAGACAGTCCCTCTTTGGGTACACTTCATTAACCTTGGCCTCAACTGGGCCAACTCCTGCATGAGGAGGAAGCCAGAAGGGAGAAGAAAACCACCAGCATTCCCTCCCTCAAATCTCTGAGTAGGTAATTACCTGAATGTGTGTTTTACATCCAGACAGGTTTTGCCTCGAGAGGAGGTGAGATTCTCCAAGCCTGTGAATCCAAGGTGTCATATGAGGGCAGCCCCACCAGACCTGAAGCCATCTGCTCCACCAGGTGATGCGTGAACTGATGCTCTGCAGGTCCTCCCCTCCAGCAGCGTGGCTCGTGCCAGGCACAGGGGACAGCTACTCCCTGGGTCATCGACAGTGTCTCGGTAATGGTTCTGCAAGGCACTTGGTGGGAGGTAACTGTGACTACTGTACAGACACAGTGGGACTTTCACACCTCATTCCCATTCCCTGGTACAGCTTTCTCAGGTCATTCAGTCTACAACCCTTGTTTCCTGAAAAGATGGGTGAAAAAACCATGGAAAATGAGAAAACTTGGACCAAACGTGTTCTAACAAAAAACCTCAAACAACCAGACTCTAGAGATAGCCATTTTACTGTAGATGCTTGGAGATCAATGGTGCTTCAGAGCACACGTGAGGCTTTAGCTGGACAATGAGGGTATGAGGAGGCCATATAGGTCAAAATGTCCCAATCAGGGATCTCACCCTGGTGTCCCTTTGCCTCCTCAACAGTCCAGATCAGTTTGCAGCATCCCAGGTACCCAAGTTTAGCCTCCAAAGTCCATAAATTGATAGCAAAGCAATTGGTCAGACATTCTAAGGTGTCATGCACCCATTTTGGTAGGGATTGTGAATGTCCCCCAAAAACTGGCAGGTGGTTTGGATGCTGGCATATAGCCCTTGATGTGCAGGAAGGACTTGCATTGACCTTACAGGTTCAGGCAGGCAAGGGCAACAGGTAACCCTTCATCTGCAACATTGTGAGATACAAATCACCACTGCAGTGCTGCCAGAATTATTTTTTTTAACCGTAACAGCTATTGGCAAGGCTGAGTGTGCAGGAGATCACCTCTGTCCCGACCTGCCCATCCACTGAATGCTGACTGCTCTCTCTGCTGGTCAACTGAGAAATGGGATTTTCTCAAGACAGACCTGGTCACATACAAGTTTGCAAAAATGCATTGATCAAGCAAATGCATGCCAGGAAAAAGCAGCCTTTCTTTTTCTAAAGTCTCAAACAGGTAAATAAAAGAGGTTAGTTATCAAATAAACTATATTCTTAAGTAAAAAGCAGCAGCAAAGAAGAGGAAGACAGGAGAGATGTGGGTGTTTCCTCTCATGCTGCAGTTTACTGCTGCAATAGCCTGATGGAAACCTGTGAGATAGGATGTGCCCCCCATTATAAGGCTATCAGGGTCTTGCCCTATGATGTCTAGAAGTACAGGTGTTGGAGAATTTCCAGCAGCCAGATGAGATGCATGGATGAACTGAATCCAGAAACCATGGGATTGAGAGTAACTGACCTAAAGGCAGAAGGTTTCTCCTTGCTTTGTTCAATGCCTGACTCAAAAGTCACCTAGTCCAGAAAGCCACAACTTAAGGGCTCTCAGCACATAAATATTGTAATAACTGGACAACAGAAAGACATCACTGTGAAAAGGGATGAAGTAAAGAAGGCTGAAAGGGAATGGAAAACTAAGCTGCACTAAGAAATCATTGTACTGAAAGTGCATAAGCAGCATATCTTTGTCTTGGACACATTGGGACATCTGGACACGGGAAAGATTAAAAACCTCGAGGGCTATGGGCAGCATGGACTGCAGGTGTGCACATGCTGACCCTTCTGTGCCAGTGCACCCCAGCCAATCAGCCTTGCAGGAATGTCAAAGCTTTCATATTATTTCATATCTCATAGTGGCATAAGCCCAGCCCCCCTGCATCAAGAAGTGAGGCTCTCCCCAAGCACCACATCACCGGGGTGGCTGCACCAGCCAGCCTGGAGCTGTACCCGAGGACCACCAAGTCATGCCCTCTTGTACAGTGCACCCCACACATATACATACACCTGTGGTGTAAAGTTGCTTGAATCTCAGGTGTTTAAATACATCAGTGATCACAGAGCTGATAATTAGTGATGTCTGGCAGTGAAGTTGACTCCTTGCCATAAGATTCACAGCAGCAGTTCTTTGTCCTCCTGCAGGCACATGGCAAAGTGACTCTTTGAAAACTTTGCTTTTCTTTCTGCAACTCACTGTGGTGCTCAGTGGGAAAAAACCTCACACCTCAATATGAGGTGACAGCAGAGAGGTTAAACACAGGAGGTTCCACAAAATAGTCAGGACTGAGGTTACTTGGAGAGAGAAGGGATGAAAGAGGGAGGTGAATTCACTTAGTCCCTCTGATGGGGGGACACCAGAATTAATCAGCATTAGAAAAGGGCTGGTTTCTGCTAACTACAGTTAAGCAAGTAGCTCCTCTTTGTATTTGGGGCCCTAAATGAGCACTTGACCTGTTCCTGAATTCTGTCCTTCTGATAGCACACCTCCTGAAACGCTGATGAAATGCTCCCAGGCTTGAAGGGCTACAGAGACAGCACCACAATATCACCATTCTCAGCACTGAAGGAAATCATTCTCTGGCTTCTACCAATTCCTCTGGAATAACAACTTTTTACAAGAGCTACCAAAAGGTTGTTAATTATAGAAGAGCTATCATCACACACACCCAGCCTGCTACATGTAAAATTAAGCACCTCTTCAGAATGATTAGAGAGAAGAACAGACTCTTCACATTGATTTTTTTTTTCTTAACTTGCATATTCTGAATAATGGTTGTGACTCTTCTCCTTTTTATCAGCCTCGATGCTGAAAGTAGATTAAACCAGGCAGACTCTTGTGTCTGACCCCCACTAAAGGGAGTGTGTCATGGATTTCAGGCACCGGAAACCAGCTGAGGTTAAATCAAATGACACACTCAAGTAGGGAGGGATGAAAACCTAACGTTCTGTAACAACTTAAAGGGTCTGTTGAGCAATGCACAGGAACTCTGTGTGTATGAGAATCAATCACTTGAAGGGTAAGAAGTGCTTGACATAACCCGGTCACCTCAACCACAGATCTTTACATTCTCACTTTTGCCATGTCTAACCCAGGCACTGGGTTGGCATCTGCAAAGACCTGAGCAGGCAAACTGCTGCTGCTCTGCACTGTCACAGCCACTATTAACATCACCCAAAAATGGCAAGTAACAACATCTTCATCCACTCCAAGCATGTCTGCCACATCAGTGTCATGCAGAAAGAGCTGCCATTTCATCCAAACATGGCTAAATCAGACCTTTTACTCAGGTGTATCTGGTTAAATCCAGAGCTGTCCCCTCTCAGGAGGGTTCTGTGCAACAGTTTGTCAGGAATCCTGAGATTCATCATAGTCTCTTCCATTGAAGCTGGTTCAGAGTGACAAAAACTGCAGATCAACTCTCTCACTCCATAGGTGAGTGCCCCAACAACCAGCCTATCTTGGGTGTCTGTGCTGACACCCAAGGAATCCGTGTGGCAGCAGCCTGTCTGCACAGCCAACCAGCTGTGCTGCATCTGGCAATAGAAAGTTTAAGTTCCTTATTATTAAGTTAAGCAGCCCTTATGACACAGAAAGAGATGTGTGGATGAAGTGAATCAACTCCCCAGCTGTTCAGTCAGCTGTGTCCACTGTTAACATACTGAGTAAATTCTCTGGAACTGATGGGACATACAGTAATACAGTATGTATATAACAATACACCTATGTAACAGTAATACACATATAAGTTTCTTTGTAGTTTTTATATTTTTCTGTACTTACAAATAAAACAATCCCTTAATACTTAAAACCTTTACTGTGCTTTTCCTCACCAGGACTGAAGTCCATCACAAATGTTTATTGTAGTCTCAACCCCAGTAGGTTTCCAAGACCTGAGTGGATAAAGTCCTGAGCAGCCTGGTCTGACCTGATTTCAACAGGAGATTGTACTAGAGACTGCCTGACCCTTCTAACCTGAATTATTCCACCAGTCTGTGATTCTATGATATGCTACTGGGCAAAGTAGAACAGGTCCAAAGCTGAGAATTAAATACCCCATCTTAGCCTGTTTCTGTAATTCCATGTTTAGGCCACTCTTCTAAGAGGTGGGGGACTGCTTCAAACCCCTGATCAGCATGATGGCTTTCCTGGGATGCCCTGCAGAGATGCAGCTTGGTATCATCTCTAAGAATACTCAGCAGCAGGTGACCCTGATGGGGGAGGCTTTCTCATTCCCTTCCCCCCAGCCATATGGCCCTGCTGATTTCCTTACCCCAGCAGGAGCAGCTGTCTGACCTTGTGGCAGGCCAGCTCAAGGAGCTAAGGCGCAGGAAAAAACCCAACAAACTTTCTTGCTTTCTGTCAGTTGAGCTTCCTACCCTGGATTACCATGGGGCCAGACTAACACCAAGCACAAGAAGATGGGAGCAGGTGAAAACACACAGCCAGCCTGAGAAGCAAAAATAGCAATTGCATCTTCCAGTAATGTCAGCACTGGAACATTTAACTGAAATGGCAGGATTTAATCCTGCCCTCGTACAGCACAGAAACCTGGATACTCACCTGGTTTTACATAGTGCATGGGAGTTCAAGACTGTGCTACTACATCAACGTTCCCTTTAGGCTTCTGCTAAATAAGGACTAATCAGTAAAGCCAGTGAGTAAACTGAGATGCATCGTCTGCTTACATAAATGACAGAAATCATAACACGAAGAAAACACATTTTATCACACTTCTAAAATGTGACAACGTGCAGCAATTTGAGCTACAGTGTTCAGTATTTTATGCACATATTTTTCCAAAAGCTTTTCTTACAGCTCTTCTCAATTTGGGCACACTAGCTGGAAAAGCAATATGCTTATGGTGGGATGTCTGCCTTTGATTTGACATTAAAAAACAAGTTCAATTTTACATAATCAAAATAAAAGTTTTTATTTGGTTCATAATATTTCTGACTGGGTATTCTATTTTTCCAAGTACTTATTCCATGTACAGAAATGTAAACCATAAACACCATGTAAGAGCAGCAAAACAAAACACATCCATGCAAAACAGAAGCAGGGAGAACTTCCTTGTTCACTTCACTGTTCTTCCAAGGAGTAGCTGTAATCACTCTGTCTGCCAAATCGATGCACAAAGTCCGGAAGGGGGAACACTGAGCCCCATCCCACATTGGGATTCATACTGATGAAATCATCCAAGTTCATTTTGGAGTCTAAAAAAGAACCAGAAAAGGAAAATATTTAAGTTCCTGGTGCAGGTTCTGTAGGTATACATCTATCAAGAAAATGCCCCAAACTCCTCTTTGGTAGTTCAGTCCACTCTGGAAGGATATTCTGCAAATTGTACGACGTTACAAAGCCTCCTATTTCCAGTCTCTGAAATGTTGCTTTTGCCCTGATTCCTCTTTCTGCCCATGGCAATAATCACATTACCAGATCAGTAAGCATCCTCAGACATTAGAAACCAGTATATGCAGGAAAGGGTAAGATTTTTCCCTACATCAGCAGCCGAGAAGGGTCAAGTGGTGTCACAAAACTGGAGTGCAAATAACCAGCAACACAGGGAACTGCAATGCAACAGGTGCTCATAGTCTTCCTGCATTCACACAAATGGGATTACTCAAAATCAGGGGAGATACTAATCCCTCTTCTAAATTCTGAACTAAAGTCAACGGAGTCAAGTTTTGCACTGACCACAGAGGAACTGGATCACAACACCAGTCAGAACTCGAATTTGCTTATTGTCTCTTAGAACTGACAAGCCCTTTCTCAAACCTGCAATTTGTTACTCCCAGATTACAGTATTTGCTTTCCCTTCAGCCCTAAACTTTGTCCTTGCTGTACACCAGCCCACTGCAGGGCCAGAGTATGCAGAGGGGAGGAAATGTCTGATCTAACATAGCCCATGGCCTAGAGGGATGCTCAGGCAAAGAAAGGCACAAACCTAGGCTGGGGGCAAATACTTAAATTTATTTTTTGTGAATCCTGAACAAAAAAAGAAGTCAGAGGGAGAAAAGTTTAACTGCTATGATTTCAAGAAAAAAATAACCATGACTGCTCTTTGACAGGAGTTTAATCTGCTCTGTCCCCTGCAGGAGAGGTAGAAACCTTTCTGTCCCATTCGTGGAACCCAGAGAGCACACTGTAAAGTGCTGGTGTGAAGTTTTGGGTTTAGGTGCCTTATACATCCTTTTTCTGAAGCTGGCCTGGTATAAACTTTGCTGACTCAGAACCATGCTGGTCAGAGGTTCAGCTCTGACTACAAACATCTGAGGGCTTGTTGTATTATGCTCTCACTGATGATGTGTGCAAATAATCTTTTTAAATGCCCATTAAAAGAAAACTGGAAGAGAATAAGTTTAAGGAACAGAGTCGTAAAGCCACTGTTACAGCTTTACAGATTTACTGTTAACAGCTTTTCCACTGCATTAAGTATTTATTTTAACATGGATGTGTGCATTTAAGGATTAAGAACCAAACAAGAGGAGGCTCTAATGAATAGATTATAAAATCCAAAGGATGGAATTTGCTTCAGCTGCAAAAAGCTTGTGTAATTAGGCTTACCATTATGGACAGCATAAACAAGGAAGGGAAGATGATGTTCAGGAATCCCAGACCCAGGAGCACCAGCCATAATCCAGCCTCTGTTTGTACCACATCTACACTACAGCACAGCTTTGTGATTTGCCTAATCTCAACTCTCACCCCTTCTGAGGTCTGGCCCATAAATCTTTTATTGTTAACCTGTTTGAACTTTGTACATGGAAAATCCTTATGTCCAGCCAAACATTGTCCTACTGCTGAAATAAGTCTGGCAGAACATGAACAATTTCTGCCTGTGTGGGAATTTAAAATAGCACAAGCTTAGCAATTTGCTGTCACAGCTCAAGCACAATTAGCAGTGGAGAACAGCTCTTGCTTGCCATTAGACTGGTAAGTCTGTTTTCCAGTTCCAGACTTGACTTTTCCTCACAGATGTTTTTAAGCTAATGTGATTCTTCATATACTTTAAATAAATGAATAATTCTCTGCTTTATGTGCACCGAGCATAGTAGAATAATTTCAAAGAACTGTTCTGTGAATGGTAAAGCAGTCCAAAGGGGATTGTTTCAGTAGTTACAAACACAGCTGCTGTTAGCAACTTGGAAGTTGCTGTCACAATGCCTGTAAGAAGTGAAATAGTCTCTTAAATTCAGAAGGATTCTGGCAGAGCATAACACAGTCCATCAGAGAAGTTTAATGAAAGGAAATATTGTTTTACCAAAGTAAACAAATCCATTTCCGTGAAGCACAATGGCCTAAGAACCAGTCGGTAGATGGCACTGGAGCAGCACGGGAGATATCCATAGGGAAAAACTCAGTGAGACCTCTCCCGTTTTATTCGTGTAATAACAGTCCCTCTATGCCGCTCCTTTCTCATGGGCTCTATCTGAAGGCCGTGTGTGTTGTGTTAGACCTTACAGGTTCAGAAAACAGCTCGGCAAAAATGCACAAAAACACCACAAAGCCCTCTTCCCTAAGTAGATGAAGAGTGATGAACATCAGAATTTACAAAAGAGACATCTGGATACTACAGTTGACAAGCCAAGAGGATTTCTCCACAAAAGCAAGGAGCATGTATTATACAACAGTTTTGCAAGATCAAGAGCAGCACAATTATTTTTTTTAAGATTTACATTACAGCTGCAGTCCTCCTCAGGCGCTGTAGCTATTACACTAGCTTGCATTTGTGCATGCTCAGAGCTCATCTTTCTCTTTGACCAAACACATTTAGTTACACACACCCCACATCAAAGGGACCTATCTGGTGAATTCTGGGATTCCTAAATAATTTTATTTCTGTTTAAATCAAGTCTGACACTTTTACCCGGAGCAAGGACGAAATAAAAGGCCATGCACTATCTTATGGCATTGTTAGCCATGATCCTTGTGGCTTCTGCCAACAGTAGTTAGAAAGCAACATTTCAGCCAAGCCTCAGCTTGGCTCACAGACCTTGGACTAACTCAGCGTAACAACAGCTGCCGAAGGGCTGCTGGAAGTGAAGAAGTCTGGAACAAAGCCTCCAAGATCAGTTCTGCTGATGCCTAACCTTGGGGGCACCTAAAATACTTAAAAAGTTGGGCTCTTCACAGACTCGTGTAGGTGTCTACAGTTCTCTGCAGATCCCTTTCCCTTGTCTGAGCAGGGAGATAAGTCAGACAGACTCTTCACACACTCAGCTGGAGGGTGCTGTCCCCACAGCTGAGATATAACTGACTGTGCAAACCATCCTGGTTGATCTCAGTGTAAAACACAGCTCATCACTTTAAATTATCTTTCACACTAATTTCAATAAGTCACTCTGGAAAATTAAATACTTCTATCCTTAGATGTACCTTAACTGTCTCTATCCAACTTGATTCATTACTTCCACAAAAGCTTAGGAAGTAAGGACCTAATTTAACAGATTGGAGTTTTATTCTCAAATGAGAGGAGCAGAAGGTTCCCATTAAGCACAGAGGAGCTACTTTTACCAGTATCAGTGCTTTCCTTCTCACTTTCACTAGGATCCTACCACCACCTCTCAGAGAGGAGACACAAAAAGCAACTGCAGACATCTGCCTGGCCTCTTGTCTAGCAGCTTTCCTGTTACACAGATGTGTAATACACAGTGCCACCAGAATTTCTCAGCTGTCCTACTCATGCTCTTCAAAACAAAAAAAAAAAACCAACCCAAGTAAAAGCCTATAATTATTGACTACCAGGGATTTTAATAATAATAAAAAGAACAAAAAGTCTTTATAAATCAATCCTGTGAGTGTGCTACCAAACACCTTGGGAGAACTGAAATTCAAACCAATGCTTTTCAGTGTTAGAGCTGCTGCTAACAGTTGTCTGTAAGCTGCACAACCATCTGTTCTGAGTAATTTTGAAATGTGCTGTGCAGGCTGTATTTTACACAGGCTTGCAGTAAGGAGGGCTGATCTCATCAAGACTCATAAACTAAGCAGAATCAGACCTCATTAATTTGTGGAAAGAAGATTTAAAAGAAAACCGGAGGCTGGGCTCACCAGCCCTGGAATAATGAATCTATGCACCAAATCGTGTTTTCTTAATTTTCAGTATTTGAACGAAATACCCTGTTTTCCTTCAACAGGAAGTCACTGACAACCAGGTGGAACCAGGGGAATCTGCTGCAGCTCAGGTATGTTTATTGCAGCAGAGCTGCTTTGAGGACAGGGCACCAAGCACCCAGTTAGGTTAGCCAGCTTCTCCTGGCACACATGGCAGGAGAGCAGAACAGAGGCCAGAGCAATGCCATAATAAATAGAGAAGCCTAACTCTGGGAAATGGCTAGAGCAGAGCCGGTTCCAAAAGGCTAATGCTTAGCACGTGAGTTCTGAGGAGATACTGAAGAGCTTGAGGGAGTTGGAGGGAGGGTTTCTTCTGTTGTTTAATTGGTTGGACTGAGGTTGTTTGTTTTAAGAAATGTTTTTAAAAAAAATTTTGCAACCCATGAGCAGAACAAATACAGTTTTAAGATTTATTCCCTTTGAGTTAGTAGTAGGGAAAAAATTATTAATTGGTCACTGACAGAGATTCCTCAATTCAACTACAAAGGTTTTGGTAGCGGGAGGGGCAGCAGGGGTGGCTTCTCTGAGAAGTTGCCAGAAGCTTCCCCCATGTGCTACAGAGCCAGTGCCAGCCAGCTCCAGGATGGACCCACTGCTGCCCAACGCTGAGGGAGTAGCACCTCTGGGATAATTTAAGACAGAAAAAAAAAAAAGCTCTTCCACAGACGTAATTGCAGCCAGAGAAGACCAGAGCAAGAATCTGTGAGAGAAACAACTCTACAGACACCAAGTTCATTGAAGAAGGAGGGGGAGGTGGTCCTCCAGGCACTGGAGCAGAGATTCCCCTGCAGCTCGTGGTGAAGACCATGGTGAAGCAGCTGTGCCCCTGCAGTCCCTGGAGGAGCCTCATGCTGAAGCAGGTGGATGCCTGAAAGAAGGCTGTGACCCAGTGGGAAGCTCGTGCTGGAGCAGACTCCTGGTAGGGACCTGCACACCCATGGAGAGAGGAGTCCATGCTGGAGCAGATTTGCTGGCAGGACTTGTGACCCCATGATGGCCCCACACTGGAATGGCCTGTTCCTGAAGAACCTGCAGAAAGGAACCCCTGCAGGAGCAGTTTGTGAAGAACTGCAGCCCATGGGATGGACTCACATTGGAGAAGGTTGTGGAGGGCTGTCCCCTGAGAGAGAGACTACACACTGGAGCGGGGAAGGACTCCTCTTCCTGAAGAAGTGGCAAAACAACATGTGACGAACTGACTGTAACCCCCATTTCCCATCTCCCTGCACTGAGTGGGGAGGGAGAAGGTAGAAAATCGGGAATAAGATTAACCCCAGGAAGGAAGGAGCGGTGGGGGGGGGAAGGTGTTTTTAGGATCTGTTTTACTTCTCATTATCGTGCTCTGATTTTGATTGGTAATAAATTCAACTAATTTTTCCAAGTTGAGTCTGTTTTGCCTGTGACAGTAATCAGTGAGTGACTGAGTGATCTCTCCCCATCCTTATCTCAACTCATGAGCCTATATTTTCTCTCCCTTGTCCAGCTGAGGAGGAGAGTGATTGAGAAGCTTTGGTGGGCACCTGGCAACCAGCCAGGGTCAAATGCCACAAATCACAAAGAAGACATTAGGAAACAGAAGTAATTTAAAAACCTTACAACTTTGCAAGAGTTTAGGAATTTGGCTACTTTAAATGAAAGCAAAAAAAAAAACCAAAACAAACCACAGTGATATAAATGTGCCTCAGAAATAAATTGGTATTAAAACAATATTGGGTCAATTCTGTCAGCCATTAAACTGCAGTCACCTCTAACATGAAATATGTAAGCAATTTAATCTTGTGCAAACACAAAGCAACATGGAAAGCAGAGTACTCTATCTAAGTGAAACGGCAGGGAGAAAACAGTTATCTGCAATGGAATTTGGCATGGACATGAATATTAATACCCCAGGCTCTTCTATGATAACAAAAGGTCTACCACCCACTTCTCCACCAAGTTAAAAATAAGGCACTTTTACGCCTGATAAAACTGTGCTGAGACATTACAGTTAAACCCAGACTCCTCGCAAACTTACAGCACTGTGCACATTGAAGCACACATCATAATAAGGTATCCCCAGTGAATACAAAGGGAAGACAAAAAATAAAGCTGGAGGAACTGGTACTAAGTGAAAGACAACTTGAACTAGACATTCTAGACACGAGACAATCTATCCCTGTTCTGACTCAGGCCTTGAAGTTCCCTAGCGAATCACCTTCCACCTTCAGTGGGTGCAGGGTAACAGGTTTCTTTCAGCCACCTGACCAGGAGACCAGAGCCTATGAGCACAGAGCTGGAACACTGTGTACATTTGGAGCTCCTCAGAACAAAATAAACCCAAAACATGGACATACTAGAGTGAGCCCAAAAGAAGAACATCAAGTTTTTTGGGGCAGGACAACATTATATTCAAGGAGAGGTTGAGAGAACTGGGTCTGTTCAGTCTTAAAAAGAGAAGACGAAGGGGAAACGCTACTGCTGCCTACATCTACCTGATCAGAGGACACGAAGAAGATGGAGTCAGAGCTTTCTTGGAGGAGCTTGGCAAGAGGATAAGAAGTTAAAAAAGCAAGTTGGAACATGGGAAATTCAGATTACGTACTAGGAATTTTTATTTATTTTTTATTTACTATGACAGTCATCAAATATTGGAACAGACTGTCCAGAAAGGTGATGGAATTGCCATTCCTGGAGGTGTTCAAGACTACACTGGACAGAGCCCTGAGGATCTGTTTTAATTATGTGTTGGACTGGATGACCTATGGATGTTTCCTTCAGCATGGTAAGATACAAAGCAAAGAACTAACACAAGAGAAAGGAAGAGCTATGTATCTTTCACTGTCTACCAGCATCACAATCTGGAGGTTGGCTGAGACCTGTGGCTGCTGCTCCTCAGTGAGATAAAGCTCAGCCAAACAAGACAGGAAAGGGGAAATTACAGGGTTTGCAGCTATGGAGTCATTCACTCAAGCTACAGGTACATGTACACATCTGCAACTGTTTTAGTCATTCTGTAACTTACTATCCACAAGTAAATGGTTTTTACTCTTTCGATTTCAGTAGAACCTTTTCACTTTCGTGGCCTGTCTTCACCTATATTTCTCACACTTTCATTATCTCTCACTTATCACAACAACAACGCTTCCACAGGCAAAAAGTTCTCAGCCCCTAGGAGGCTTCAGCTAACAGTGAACCATCCACTGTAGTTCAGGCATTCTACACTCCCTACACTACCTTTGCATAAAACTCTACTGCAGATAACAACCAAGACCTAGAATTTAAGGCATTTCATAACCTGGATTGTCAAGAAAACACCTGAAGTTTCATAACTAAGACTGTGTTCCTGCTCACTCTCACAATTCATTTCTACTCTCGTGTGAAACATCAAGCTTTCCTAGAAGCCAAAGCAAAGACTGGGAGTTAAGTTCTCAGAAACTTAAAACTACAATACCCTCGGACCTAAACACAAAACATGTTTCTTTGACCCTGCCTTCTCTAACATAAACACATAGCAGTACTGCATTATTAAAAAAGCAACAAAACCAAACATGCAGAGGAGTAACAGGAAAACTCTTTCAAAGCAAAACTTCACCATGCTTTCCTTGGAAGAAAATGAGAGAACAAACACATGGCAAATGTTAGTCAGCTTGCCAAACACATGATTAGAATAAGCTGAAGTGCTGTGTGATAAGAATGGTTTAAGCAGCTCTATAGAATAGATGGCAATAGATCTTTACCTCTCTCTCTGCCTGGCCCAGAGGCTATTAGCTAGACTACCACCCAAAAGAGGCTTAGGGAAAAACTTGCCAACTTGCCAGTGTGCCTTAAAGCAATCCAGGTCCATTCACCTGGAACAGAAATCTCAAACATTTCATCCAGGGAAAGCCATCATGCTGAGCAGAGCCTGAAAACTTCCTCCTGCCAGCATAGTCTGCTCTGCCAGAATGGGACCTGCTGGAGTGTGGTATAATCAGTGTGTTAAAAATTCACTTTGTGACCCCTAAGCAAGTTATTTGGCCTCTTTGATTTAGTCTCCTGCTGTAATGAGAGAACAGAACAGTATTACTTACCTCTCACTCTCTGCTCAGTTTATGAAGATTACTAATTAATGTTTGATAATGGTAAATGCCAGAAGGCATGTTAGACTACATGTCCAGAAAAGGGAGAGCCAAATGTTTCTACGCCCTAATTTTTCCCAGCTAGCTGGACAAATGTTATGTAAGTATATTTATTTCTGGTGTGCATCCTGGACTATGTTATTTGACACCGTAAGCAGAAATAAGGAGTCCTGGGAGCTTACCTGCAGTTTCAATGCAAGGGTATGGAGGAGGAGGTTTCTGCCATTTCCCATTTGCATCCTTCATATGAGATCTGTCTGAAGCAAATGTCTTCAAGTACAAATCTGCTCGAACCATTCTGATTTTTCTAAATAAAAATGCACAATTATATCAAAAGATGCGTGTATACAATTGTCAGAGACTGAAATGGTTAATGATTTATGCATTCTAGGAGACTTTTGCAGGCTTTTGACTTGCATGATACCTCTGATGAGCAGTCGGGCCCCTCCCTCCCTCCAGAGCTGAAGGTGTGAAGCCCTGAAAAGGCAAGAAGCCGAGCTCGCAGGCTTTTGACTGTTGATACATCTGATGAGCAATCAGGCCCCTCCCTCCCTAAAGGCGGGAACCGGGCG
>NW_020884892.1:8280991-8317013 GCF_003945725.1 Corapipo altera
CCCTTGCTCTTATCCTGCCTTTCTCTCCCCTATGCATTTTCTTTCCCTCCCCAAAGGTTATCTCTGTGTCACATTGTTATATGACAGCACCCAAACTGCTAGCATGCCTGTTAATACAGAATTGTTAGAATAAATCTTGTCAATGTATGTTTTCAAACACCGATTATTTAGTGTCGTTTCGCTTTAATCCACCCCAAAGGAATTATTGATAAAACCTGGGTTACCCCCTCTGCCCCCTTTTTCCTGGGGCGGGTCGTAACTACGATAATGCTTTAGTCACTCAGAACAAGAGTGCTTTCCTCTCATTAAGGAGCATTAATTTCATTAAATACACAAATCAGTAATATTGTGCTAAGCAGTTAACAAGAAACTACAGTAGGAAAAAGGGCTTTTGATGACTAAGGTAAAGAGCTTTAGAAAAATAACACAGTGCCTTTATTTTACTGGAGTAAGCAAAAAACCCTCTATCACTACACATACCCAAAGAGAACTTCGAGTTCACAAAATACCATTCACAGTCTTTATATTTTATGTCATCACCTGTGAAATTCTGGACGAAGGCTGTCATCCAGCCTAAAGGCCTCCACGCTGTACACATCAAAAGGACACGGAAACGGCAACACTGTGTCAAGATCATAAATGAAGTTCTGCTCTCCGCTGGGAACATGAAGTAGAATAACATGGTAGTCCTAGGAAGAAGGGTAATTGCCATTAGTCAAACAGCAATTAATGAGAAACTGGCAAAAGGAGTGAAAAAAAAAAAATGTTTCCTAAAAGCAGTTCAGATTAATTTTTTAAAGCCTGCTTTCTGTCCTTGAATATTAAGCCTGTAACATTTCTGGCACCAGGAGAGAGATTTCCTAACACCTGTCTTGCCCATCCTGCTTTTCCAGACACCTTGGTATTTGCCCCATTCCTTTGCAGTCTCCTTTGATTTAAGACAGCTAAACTAAAGAGTACACTACTCCTAAGACAGCAAATCTCTTTTGTGTTCCATAACAAAACACGGAAGATGAATGCAATAATGATTTTTGTCTTAGACCCAGTCCTAAACAAAAGCTCGCAGTAAGATATGATGATAGCTTAACATCAAAATTTTCTAGTGATCTCTTCTAATAAGAGATTTTGTACCTGTTGCAGTAACATGGTCTGTGAATTTGAGTGCCGAGTGTTCAGTGCCAGAAGCACCTGAAAAAACAGCATGTTATTGAAAAACCAGCAAATAGCTCAGATCAGGAGGACTGCAGGAGTAAGACAAATTCCTGTAGCAGCTCTTGAATCAGGGAAAAAACACAGGGGTACTATAGCACACTTTTTCAAGGCAACTATTTTGTCTTGACACTTGGGTTATAAGGTGCAGTTTTATTCCTTAACTTTTAAGAAACACAGGTGTGGTGGAGGTTTGGGGACACTGCAGTTACTTATGTCAGAAGTCAGGTATGTTCGCTGATGTTTTCCAAAATTAAACTGAAGGCAGCTGTTAACAGCTTACTGAAGTTTACATTGAATCCACTCACAACAAGGGTTTAGAGCACTGTCTTTTGACACTTCCAATATTAAAACCACAAAGGGATTTGAATGAAAAGGCTTTGGGAAAGATACTTCACCAAGCCAAAATTTACAACTGTATCCAACAGTATTTAGAATAATCTCTTAAAATGTATAAGAAAAAGTACCTACAAGTTTTACATATTCTACAATCCACAGAAACAAAGCTAAAACACCTTTCAATCCATGAAGTTTTATGAGGAACCCACATTCTGCCATGGCCTTTCCTGACTCTCCTATTCCATTTTAGGTCATCTCTGTAACACTTGGATCTCTTTTTAAACTAAACCTGCTGCAAAGAGACCAACATTTTGGGAGAGAACAAATGATTCAGAAATCAGAGAACTTCAGAAGTTTGCAGATTATTTCATAGAATTTCAGAAATAGAAATTGCCATAAGAAATAGTTTTTTCTGTGCCAGATAATTGAAAGGACTCTGTAATGATACCAAGGAATTCTGTAGCAGCAATTACTGAATTACATTAATTGATCAAATGACACTCCAAAGCCACCATTTATGGGTTAGTTTAATTGCTGACACCTGAATACATAGATTGCTTATATATTTCTGTCATCTAGCAAGCCTACATAAATATTTTCATCCATCTACTTCTTACAAGTACAGTCATCTACTTATAATTCTACAAAGCTGGCAGTCTTGTTACCCAGATAATAATTTTCACTAATCTGTGTTCTTACCAATAGTAAGGTTTGTCACCTGTAGATTTTACTGACTGTCTTGCTGTTAATTTATGATGGCTGGTACAAAGGAGCGCCAGATTTAAGCTACCTATAAATCTTTTGTAAAAGAATAATAAAAACTAATACAAAATTATACAATGCTGGAGGTTGGAAGGGACTTCAGGAGGTCATCTGGTCTAACCTGTTTCTCCAGCAGGCACACCTAGAGGCAGCTGCCCAGGACTGCATCCGGACAGCTTTGAAATATCTCCAAGGATGGAGACTCCCCAACCTCCCTGGGCAACCTGCTCCAGTGCTCCATCACCCTCACAGCAAAAAACTGTTCCTTTATGTTCAGACGGAACAATTTCTCACAAAATGCCTGTGTCTGATCCTGCAGCTATCAACTACAGAGGCATGCACTCAAAATTACTGAGAGAGAAATGAATGCCTTACCCAGACAACAGGCTCATCTCCATGTCCAGACTTCTGCTTCCAGAGGGGAATCTGAAAGTTACAGGTGAATCTGAAGTAAATAAAATCTTTCAGATTAATACAGATTAATTTCAGGTAAATTAGTTAGTTCTTTGCTAACCTATCAACTTCCTCATTTTACATCTGTGCTGCAGTCAGATTTTCTCTAGTTTCTCTCTCAGGAGCACGAAGTTGGAGATACTGTTCTGGGCCCCATTACAATAGGCTGTCCAGAGAAGTGGTAGAATCACCACTGTGATTCCAAGTGTCCAAAAGACATGTGGAGGGAGCACTTGTGGATATGGTTTCATGGTGAATGCAGTGGTGCTGGGTTAACAGTTGGACTTGATCTTAGAGGTCTTCTCCAACTTTATGGTTTTAATGGCTCTGTGATTCTACAAAGATAACCATTCTCCTAAACCGACAGATTACAGGGAAGAATTACCCCACAGCTCACAGGGGCACCATGCCTCTTTCCCGCTGTCCTTAATGCAGAGCATAATTAAAATAACTCACGTGGTGCGGTTGGCACACCTCTGAGCCAAAGTGAGCTATAACACGGGTTTGGACTGTGTTTCACTTAGAGGTTGGGCTAAAGGCTCACTCACCTACACTGGGCTGTGGCTGAAATCGCTGGGGCCACGTCTCACCTACTCTGGGCTGCACTCTGAAGGCCCGAGCCTCTCCATAGCTGACTGATCACATCCCACTGACTCACCATCCTCCTGTCATTGGATATGAAAACAGCATAAAACTCTTCTAAAGGGTACCGATTCTGACTCCTGATGTAGTCACAAAGCTTCCAAACATTTTCTTCGCTGCAAAACAAAAAAAAAAATTTTTTTTTTTCCTCCAACTTTATTTCTGGTGCAAAGAAGCGAGCTGAGAGCACAGCTGAGAGCTGTGAGACCAGCCGGCAGCCGCGCCACTCCCACCGGCGGCTCCAGCCGCCCCAGCGCCTCCCCAGGGTGCGAGGGGCACCCGTCCCCGTCTCCGTCCCCCTTACCAGTAGCAGCTGGTGTAGGTGCAGGCGGGCCGGGCCGGCACCGCCGCCTCGTAGGCGGCCGCGGGCCGCGCCATGGCTCGTGCGAGCAGGAAGCGCTGGACCCGGCGGGGGCAGCCTCTACGCCGCCCCTGAGGGACCCGCCGCCATCGCGGCTCAGGCGCTCCCGGGAGCGGCGGCGGCCGCGGGGACCCCTCAGGCGGGGCGGGACGAGGCGGAGCCGCCGCGCGAGCCCCGCCCCGCGCTCGGCGGGCGCAGCGATACGAGTTTTTGGGCGCCAAACGCGCGAGCAGGAGCCGCTGTGCGCCGCGTGTCCTTCCGCCACGCGCGCCGGGAGTACCGGCCGGAGGGAGAGCGGAGCGGGAAGGAGGCACCGGGAGGGCTCTGGCGGAGCGCAGCTGCTGGGCCGGGCCGAGTCTGGTCCGTCCTGTCCCGTGTCCGTCCCCCCCCCCCCCCACCACCACCATGGTGGTCCTGCGGAGCAGCGTCGCCCGCCCGGCCCGCGTGACCTCTCGCGACAGCCGCTGCCGCCGTCCCCCCTTCGATCTGCTGGACTCCAGCTCCGACTTCATCTCCCTGGAGGGCCCCGCGCTCAGCAGCCGCGGCGTCTGGACGCGCTCCGGGTCCGCCAAGGCCGCGGGATCCAGGAGAGCCGCGGAGGCCGTGAGTGCCGGGGCGGGGGGAGCCAGGGCCGGGCAGCGCTGGGCTGTGGGCCTGGGGGGCGGCCGGGAGGTGTTGGGAGGAGCTGGGAAAGCGGCGGGGAGCAGGGTTCCGCGGAGGGAAAAAAGGAGAAAAAGGAGCGTTTGGGCTAAGCGCCCGCGGCTGGGTACGTGTGGAGGAGCAGCCGGGCCGCTCCCGTTCCGGCCGCCCTGCGGCTGAAAGGGGCTCGGCACCGGCCTTGGCAGCGGCCTGAGAGCCGGTCCCTGGGAACACAAACCTGTGCTCTGCCTCTCTGCCGCGACTTTAATAACTGAGTCATCTCCTTTTGAGATGTTCAGAAGTTGGCTGTTTTTAACATAGCCTTCAAAAGCTAAAACTCTTCTCTGCTCTTTCCAAGTCAGGCTCTTCTCTGCAGGCTGTCCTGCATTTCTGTGACAAATAAAAGCAGATCAGATGCAACTTGGAAGTGGTCTGCTCTTGAGGGGAGCCCTGCCTTGGAGTGATGCTTCTTGTGGACTCTGTTTCCTTCCAGCAACAGTCTTTCAGGAGTTTCAGTTGTATGGATTAATTTTAATTTTTTTTTTAAATTTTTTTCCATTATTTTCAAGATTACTGAACTAAGAAGGAAGAAATCCTTGGGATGGTGGGAGTTTTTTCCCCCCTTGCAAAGAGTCATGGAATTTGCTTAAATATCACTGCTTTGTTTTTGCAGTCTCCATTGGAAATGGTTGTCAGGGGCTGCCTTCAGCTGCCCTTTGCACTGAAGGGAAGGTTATGCAGCATTAAGCAGATAGCACAGCTGGCAGGTGTTCTCAGTGTGGAGAACAGGAATGAGGAAGCTAAATGTAAACTTATCCCTGAAACCAAAGCAGAATCATTGTTATGAAACAGGGTGTAAGGTTGTTCATTAGTTTGGTGGGGTTTTTTTCTTTTTTCCCCTTTTTGTAGACCTTTTCCATGCTTTGAGGTATTGAGTCATTACCTCATTTATAGGATGCTGTGCTCTGCTGGAGGTTTTAACTGTAGAGATAATGTAGAAGTGCCCCAGCTTACAGAGGTCATGATGCTGGTGCTGGCTGCATGTTCAAGCCCTAATGCCTATTTCCTGTCTCTTTGACATGTGAGGACTTGCTGGTGGCAGCTTTTGCAGTTTTTTTCTGCAGTCATCATGTGGTTTATCTTTAGTTATACAGCTCATTGCATCCATAGACAGTAAGGAGCATACAGGAAAAAGTGTAAGGTAAACCAACATCTGCTGTGTTCATCCTCTTCCAAGTTTCCAGTCTCATTAAATTTCATGAGTGAGTTTCCCAGTGAGATCCAAAGTGGCTGCTGCCCTTTGGAAACTGTGTATCTCCAGGTCTATAACCCTGGTGTAATTCCCCAAGCTGACCAAGCTTCTTGTCTGGTGACCTGTATTTGAGGGCAGTGTGCTCCAGGAGTTCCCTTTTTATCTGGGCATCCTGGCCTGTACAGTAAATGGTGTGGCCAGCAGGCAGTGATTGTCCCCCTTTAATCAGCACTGGTGAGGCCTCACCTCACATACTGTGTCCAGATCTGGCCCTTCACAACAAGAAAGGCAATTGAGGTGCTGGAATGTGTCCAGGGAAGGGCAACGGAGCTGGTGAAGGGTCTAGAAAGTAAGTCATATAAGGAGCACCTGAGGGGGCTGGGGTTGTTTACCCTGGAGAAAAGGAGGCTCCAGGGAGACCTTATCACCTGAAAGGAGGTTGAAGGAGGTTGGCCTCTTCTCCCAGGCAACTAGTGACAGGACAAGAGGATACAGCCTCCAGATACAGCAGGGGAGGTTCCAGTTGGACATCAGGAAGAAATTTTTCATGGAAGGGCTGTGGTACCCTGAGGACTGCTGGTCTTGCTGTTAAAGGCTGAGGCATAGTACCTCTGCCTTTTCCTCATCCTTTGTCATATGTTTGCCTGTGCATCAAGTGTAGGATGGAGATTCTCCTTAGCCTTTCTTTTGTTGCTGATGTATTTGTAAAAATGTTTTGTGTTGTCTGTTAAAGCAGTAACCAGATTAAATTCTACTTGGGCTTTGGTCCATGTAATTTTCTCCCTACATAACGTCCTGACATCTTGCAATCCTCCTATAGTCCTTCCTCACTCTTCTGTCCTCTCCATCAACAAGTAATGGAATTACCTCTTGGTAATATTAGTGCGAAGTTAGTTCGGTGTATTTGTAACGAAACTTTGGGTTGTAAATGGAACAAGCCCCCTCCGTGGTCGTCAGAGCTTTCCTCACACAGTAAAAGTCAATAGTATCATCTTCCTTGCAGAAACACCAATGCAAACAAGACCAACAACCATGAAGAAGCGTATATTCAGTTCCCTTTGGTTTTCTGTGGATAAATGTCATCCCTCTGAAGCAATTCTTTTTATGTCCCTCTGAATGCCATTATAAATGGAACAGAGACAGGAAAAAAACTCTCCCAGGACAAGCCATTTTTCTGTTGCATTAAAGATAGAGAAATTTGGCAGAAAACTAACCCCTTGCATTCCAGCTGGCCCTCAGAGATCAGAGGGGCTGGGTGCAGCTGGGCCTGTTTTCTGACTGTAGCCAATTCGGCACTATCAGCCTGGCCAAGTTCAGTAAGAACTTACACGATCCGGGTTCGTGAATAGCGCAGTTCACTGAAGCAACAGGAAAGCAGATTCTGAATTGCTGGTGGTAAATGTAACAACTACAGACTGTTTGTATGTGCTGCTACAGAAGGAGTAGTGACAGATCTATTAGCAATGTATTTGTCTATCTAAATGAGTATTCCCGGGTCTGCTCCAAAACAGTTGAGAGGCAGAAAGGTCACCTACAGGCATTCCTTCAGGGAAGGGGAGAAACACAGTCCATCAGCCGATCCAATGCAAGCAGAGAGGCTTCTTCACTCTCTATTGCTTTGGGGGTTTTTTGGATCCAAATCCCTCCTTCTTTTATGGTATAATTTTTGACCTTTCCTAAAGGGGTGGAAAAATTGCGTGTTATAGGTGAGCTTTTGTTTACTGTGGTCACTGTACCAAATTTGAAATCAAAGATTTTGGTTTTTTTTTCTTTGAAATCTGATGTGGGTTTTTCTTCTTGAGAGCTACTTCTTGGTGGAGAAGTGGTTCGAGGCTTACCTACAGTCAGTCACATCACTCTTGAGTCAGGAGTGTAACAGACTAAGCTTGCACAAATGAGACAATATGTGTGGTTCAGATAAACACATTCTTCCTTCTTTTCCTAGGATTTTTCCTCTGGCAATGTTGAATGTTTCAATGGACACTGTTTAAGATCGATGAGAAAAAACATGCCGCCCTGTTCAGACTCCAGCTTTGACAAAAGTATGGAAATATTAAGTGAAAATGTCAACCGACACTTCTCGAGGTATTGTATTCCTGGGTGTTTAATCTCATACAGTGAAAAGGAAAAGTGAAAGCATGCACAGTGAGTCTTATCAAGGTAAATCTACAGCTAAAAATCTGCAGGGAAATATGAGTATGCTAGTGCCAGTGTCTTAGAACTGGAATCACTCTTCTTAAAGTTTTCAGCTTGTATAAAAAGCATTGTATCTCAATGTCCTTTGAGGTTTCTCCTCCACTTTGATACTGAGATATTACTTGCCCTATTGAGACATCCAGACAAGCAAGTTAGGAAATGTCTGTCCTTAGAGAACTGTGTGCATATGGTACACAGCAGACTCAGGATCTGAATCCTCCCTGGGGTTTTCTTTGCATGACGTGTAGCCCCAGATTATAAACCTGGAGAAGTTCCCCAGTGTTGAGGGGAGACTATACAATGCAATGCAATATAATACTGCCATACAATACTTGTAATACAACAATTCTGTTCTCCTCTTCTCTGCCCTCTTTCTTAATGTAGGCAGCTGGCAAAGCCGAAATCAGGCGCAAAAAAAGAAGACTATAAAGAAGGTAAGTAGTGATAACTCCTTAGGATTCCTTTTTAGTCTGTTTTCTGAGAAGGATTGCATTTAGTCACTCTGTCCATTTAAGTTGGCCCCAAAAACTTCTGAACTCATCAGCCAAAATCAACTGAGGCTGTGAGAATAGATATCTCAAAGATAATAATTTCCACTGAGTTCTATCAAAAGAGGTAGGTAAAAATAGGAGGAGATGTTATTAATTCCTTTCAGGCTTGGGAAGAACGCAGTGTGAATTCCTGAAATCTTAGGCATTAAAGAAATCTGTTCCTTAGGTCAGTTTTGTTTTGTGACATAGGTTTTCTGGAGTCTGTAGAACACAGGTTAAGTGTAAATCGGTCTTGTAAGTGGGAAAGAGTTGCAGTATTGTAATACAGGTGAGTTAGAAGTAATTCAGTCATAAGATGTACAAACCCACGGGCATGGGGAAGGTGTCCCTGAAGCTGAGCACTTTACCTTGGAGCTGAATTGCCCTGCTGAGTACACAAGTGGACTTGGTGCCATGAGGCCACTTGGTGGCAGCTGGAAAAATCCTTTAGGTCTTGACAGCATCCTGCCAACTACAGGCTGAACATGGGAAGGGACCCAAAATGCACTTAGTGTGTAGTAACTCAAGTTCTACTTGTGCAATATAAAACATTACTTACTGAGCTCAAAGTTAGTCTTGTAGTTGGTGATGATGAGATCAAACCCACCTGTGTTTAAACTAACATGGTGATACATCTATTACTCTCTCGCTGACTTCTTAACTGTTTTAATGATAGTGCAACTAGCAAACCTGTGGCAAAGGATGCTGTCTGGTAAATACTGGGCAGGTCTCTTTTAAAGCAAGCAAGCATTTTGAGTTCTTTTGTATCTGGAAGTTTATCTTGAGGCATTTCTCATCTTCTAGGCCTTTTGTGTCACAACACAGAAAATGGAAGAGATGCATGCTTAAATAGTGTACTAAAAACATACCTCTTTAGAGACTTCCACATAAGAAATTTTTAGAAAAAACTCAGATACAATTTTACATAAATGGAGTGAAAACAGTTTAGAGGTAGGTATTTGTTGGTTTCACTTTTCCAGAGAGAAGTAACTGGAATAAATTTGCCTTCTGCATGGAAAAAAGCTAGGTGTTTGTTCTCATCATATTACCTTCCCAGTCTATGAAAAAGCTGTTATGCAAATCACACTTTTAAAGAGCTAGTTTAAGCATAAGTACTTTAAGTTGAATGCTGTGATCACAACAGTAACTTTTAATTCAGTACTTAAAGGCAAAAATCAATTAAAGGCAGGGGGGTTTACATTTTGCTAGAGCAACAATAAAATAAAGGGACTGACATATTTTCCTTCCTAGAAAGTTTTATGTATTATTGCATTTTAGTGACCAGAACACTGAAGACCAGAGCTGATGCAAAAGCTGCAGAACACGTCCACGAAGAAAATGGGGATTTGGAGGTCCGCCGGAGCTGCAGACTCCAGCAAAGCCGTTACACCTCTACAAATCAGTCTGTGTTGTTTGACAAACTTGTAACAAAGTAAGTAGTTTTTTCTCATCATCTTGCAAAGCTACTACAATGAGCCTATATTAGCAACTCCTTGTCCTGTGGCAAAATACTAGGTAGGGGCTTCCTTCTTTTAAAAAGAGAAAAAGGTATTGTTGTTCCCGGCAGCAAGAGCTAAATGCATTCAGTGGTTAGGCTGAGACTTCCCTGCATACCACTATGTATATGTTACATCCTAGTGATTAGATTTTAGAAAGAAATTGTTTACAGGGTGAGGCATTGGAACAGGTTGCCCAGAGAAGTTATGGATACCCCATCCCTGCAAGTGTTCAAGGCCAGATTGTATGGGGCTTTGAGCAACTTGGTCTGGTACATATTGGTTGGGTGGGTTTATGTGTTTTCCTGTGAACCAAAACAATCAGCTTCTGTTGTGACTTACAGCAGATTTAGCTTAAGATGCTAAGGAAGTTTGGATACAGGCAAAGTGAAGCAATCCTGGTGTTTCTGCCTATCTGACTGTGGTGTAATTCTCTCTGTGAAGCCCAAACTGACATTGTTTTCCTTGAAAGGTCTGTGAAGTGTAACAGCAGTAGGGTGTTTTCTCTTGCATATACAGTTATGGAAAATCAATGCAAAACTTAAATTGCAGTTTAGAGATGAGTATGCAACCTGTTGTCTGAAGAAGGCTGTGAACCAAAAGTGACTTAACATTATCATGCAGAGCAACTTAAATGCTATGAAAACCTGCCATAATATCTGTGATCTTACATCTGCAGAATTCCTTTTTTTCCTACTGAAACAGTTGGGGGTTTTTTTCTGTGTTCAGCAAGAGGGGAAAATAAACCCAAGCAGTGTATGTTTGCAAATCCTCAAACATTTGTCCTTAACTCTTTAAAAAAGTAAACATTTGACCTAATTTTTAAGTATTGTTGAAAAACTTGTCTAAGTGTCAATGACTCTTGCTTTGTGCATACTATTTTAAATGTCATGATGATTATGTGTGCTGTTTTAAATGGTTTTTTTTGTACTTGCCTATTTTTGCTCTTATATGACAACTTTGTATCTCAGTACTGCAGAAGCAGTCTTGCAAAAAATGGATGACATGGAGAAGATGCGTAAACGGCGAAGCATGGGAGACCTGGAGGTGTTCCACGATACAGAAGAAGTACATACTGATTTATTTTGCTGGTTTTGTATAAGTAGGGTATTTCACATAGGGAAATTATTTAGTTGTAGTTTTACTTTAGCAGAAAAAACCTTCATCCAAAGCATAGTGTTGTCTAAAATAACATTTAACATCTTACTGTTACGGTCATGCCACAACTATGCTGTAAGGATGGAAGAAATAACTTCTTCAGAAGACAAGAAATAGCAGTGAAAGATTGCAACAGATGTCTTATGCTACACTTTCTGAATTGTCTTATGATTTTTGGATGGACACTGTTTACAAACAGCTGTTTCAGGGCTTGGATTTTCACTTTGAATCTTACTAAAACGTGAATTCACTGATACCTGCTTTACCTGTGTGTTGTTGTGCCAGTCTTGCCTGTGAGCTCAACTAGTCTTCTATCCTGAGAGGAACTGCTGTTAAAAAGATAGCCATCATATTTCCTCTGTCTTAATTTTACTTTATTAAATTAAGTTAGTCCAATGTTCTTTTGAATGGCAGTCACTTTGTTTTTTAAACATCTTCATAGTCTGCTTTCAGAAGTTTTTGTTTGGATCTGAATTCCTATTTTAGAGCAGAAATCCTTGTTATTAATCCTGGATGCCAGAATGATGTTCCACTTCTCTCCTGCCATACAATAATTAAATCTTCTGTGTATATGGAGTGCCTTGATAATGATACTGTACAGGCACCAAATATGCTCCAAGGTTTTCTGCATATTTGTGACTGGTCTTTGTTTCTTTTAATTAGGAAAGCCTCGATATGGAAAGGACTGATGAAGAAATAGCTGATAATCAAGGTAGCATTGTAGGCTAGTTCTGTTTTAAATTTTTCCTGAGTATGCTCTAGCCAAAAGTCTTGTCTTAAACAATTGAGTTTGGACAAACTACTGGGTAATTTTCATCTATTAAAAAAATTTGTGCTGCTATTGACATTACAAGCCATGGTCACAGACTCTAGGACTGTACTGTTGTGAGCTCTGAACAGGTATTCAGAGGAAAAAAAAAAAAGTCAGTGTTTTTCCAAAACACAAGATAAAAGGTTGTGGACACATGGGAATATATGTTGCACAGTGCACTTTGAATTTAATACCACTTGCAACAGTACTTACAGTGTCATGTTTCGTTGACGTCCAGTTGGTTCATCAGAAGAAAGTGAAGCAAAAGAAGATGATGGTGGAGACACTCGGAAGCGTTACTCCTTTCGGCAGAGGAAAACTGTTGAGCGCTATCAAGCACCATTGCAAAGTAGGTTATAGGCACAGCTTCTCTTAAGAACTAAGGTCTTGCATGGAAGTGGGAGTGTTGTGGGGTTTTTTTAGAAGGAAAACGCACATGCACACACTCAGCGCTACTTAAATGTCTTTCCTTACCTGCAAGTGAATTTTATTAAATGCATGTATCCTCTGCACATCCTATTTCTTTGCCATTTGGCATCTTTATTACTGTTTTTCAGTAAAAATATTATCTGTGTATCCTTGAAAGAATAGTATTGAATAAACTTGATGATCTTACTCTTGTGGGTTTTCAGTTCTCCTTAATATCAGTTGTGTGTTTTTTTACTTTTATTGTGCATTGATTAAAAAAAAAAAAATCCCCATCCCTTCACCCTTGAAACTTCTCCTGAACTTAGAGATGGGTGATACACATCCCCTTCTCTGCCTCTTTCACTATGCTGCTTTCTCTTAAACTTGTTTGTAACATTATTCTAAATTCTTGTCTTTCAATAGAACCAGGACAACGTAAGATGTATTTTTCGGACCGGGCTTCACCTGTCAGACAGAGAGATTCATGCAAAGGAACTAACTTAAGGTGTGTGTATGGTTAGTGGTAGCTCTTCTTTCTCAATAGTGCTGTCAGTCACATGACTGAATAAAGCTTTCAAGGGTTTTTGGACTGGTGGTAATTAGAGATTAACAGTATGGTTATGGCTGTGGTAGTCTGAGGGTATAAAGAAAACAAATATTGAGAGGAGCTCATCCTTTTTATTAACCATTAGATTTTATTTGAAAATGCAGTCTTTTCTGGTCACTTAAAAGGTGATGATGAGGGTTGTGGCTGAGATTGTGTAAGTGAAATTTGTTTGTTCTGGAATTGAAGCCAGAATCTCCCTCTAAAAATCATAGACTATTTAATCTTGAAGGATACAAATTATTTGTTTAAAAACCAAAGACAATTTTATTAGAGAGGGAGCCTGTTTTAATGATGTGATGATTTCTTTTTTTTTTAATCACCTGAATACAGATTCTAGTTTCTCTTTGGAATAAGTTAAAAAGGTTGATGTTTCACAGGGTGGATACATAATGTTAAGTGCAACTCTATAACCTGTGTGAGAGGGAGTAAATGGACAAAAGGAGTAACTTGGTTAAGAAATTTCTTTGCTAAGAAAATCAAATTTTGCTGTCACGAGGAAAATCACATAATGTACTTTGAAATCAGATTCATAAGGAGGACAATGATCTGGAAACTTAATAGATCTCACTTTAAATTTTGATATTACTTACTCTGTATTTTGATTTTTTTCACATCTTTGTTTGCAGACGGAGACACACAGTCCCCAGCAGTGATTCCTCTTCCTCGTCTGATGATGAAGAGGATTTTGAGAGGCAGCGGAAGAACAGAAATTTAAGAAGGTTAATGAAATTGGAGAATAGGGGAGGGAGGAGTCTACTTGGGAGGACTTCATATCTGCCTAACTGTGAAGTGTTGCCATCTTCATCTCGCATGCTTTGTAATTTCTGGCAGTCCTGTCTGTTGGTGCTGCCAACTGCAACTAGACTCTCTGCAACTGCTTTTACACAATTGATTTTGATAAGCAGTTTGATTTCTAGGTGGAAATGGATGTAGGAACACTTTGGTGTAAGTTCCTAGTGTAAAATTCTACTGCTCCTGTTCTTTACAGTACTTGATTCAGAAAGAAAACCAACATAACAGAGAATGCTATAAATAGAGAAAATGATGGAGGTTTCGTTACTTAACAAATGCTCTAGAATAACTATTTTAGTAACACTCTTAACAAATGAGTTTTCAGCCTGACATCTTTCAGATGTGTGTCTTCTGGCACACACATTCTATAGGCCTTGGGAAGGACCAGCAGTGCCAGGCAGCCTTTATAATGTTAATCCCCACTGAAACAAGTATTGCCTTGGGCTGTAACTAATAAAGTGTAGAAGCTAAAAGAATTTGAAGGGTAATAGTGTGCTTGGGGGAGGTGGTTTCTCCCATTACACAAATCAGTGTCAGTCCATGGTCTACACATAACAGAGTAACTTGTTCTAAGCTTGTACTCCTATATGTGTTTTGTTGATTGGCATGGATATTTGTAAGTGCTAAGAGCTATTAAAATAATTAACTGAGTTTAATGTCTGGAGTGACCATTTTTCTTTATTTACTCATGGCCATTAAATGTAAAACAGATCAGACAAATATTTAACTATTCAGGAAGTTTATGCTCATTTATAAGACTGTCTGCATTCACTTACTATCATCAGAAAATCAAAAATCTGCATCATAACTTAGAAAGCAGCTTTCTCTTAAATTCAAATCAGGTCTCTTCCTGGCAACTTTCGAAAAGGTGATTTAAAGGGAGCTCATAAGGATCGCATGAAAATTGGAACAAGTCTGGCTGATGTTGATCCAGTGAAAATAGATTGTTCAGTAAGTATTTTTACTTCATTGTGAGATGTTTTCAGTATTTATGAAAGCTTTCAGTAATGGGCTGTCTACACCCACCCTGGCTTACAGTTTTCTTTCAAGAGATTTGAAAATTTGCACAAACATTTCCTTTGTGCTGATATCTGATTCCCAGTGGAACCTTACAGAGGTTGCAGCTTTCTTTAACATATAAAATGTGTTCTGCTGATTTCATCTTTAGGTACGATTTGATGGTGTGGGTGGTCTTTCTGACCACATTTCAGCTTTAAAAGAGATGGTCGTTTTTCCATTGCTTTATCCAGAAGTCTTTGAGAGGTTCAAAATTCAACCTCCAAGGTAACAGATGCTGTTTAAAACTGTAACTGTATTATAAGTTTTCAGGAAAATAGTCAACTGAGTTATTATTATGTTTCTATTCTTCAAAATCTTAAGCAGTGTTGATGGTGGTTTTTTTAGCAGTAGTAAAGTAATTTTTAAAAAATGGATAGAATCCAGTGTACATGTAGGTTCAGAGATTTACTGTGTGGCAAGACTATGCTTTAAAAGTGTATTGCCTTTAAAAGGGGGAGTTGGAGTGTTTTTCTTTTGAATTCTATGTGCAAGTGGACTTGATCAGTTTGTAAGCAGGAAGGAATTATCTATTGGTAGTGAACTGCAGTTTGTTTTGTGGAAGTCCAGTTGTCTCTCCCCCAACTCTGTTTTTTTTCAAGAGTTCCAGTATCAGTTTTACAACTGATTGAACTTGCAACTAGAACTTTGCAGTGTTTATTGTGCTTGAGCTAAAATAAGAATCTGACTGCTTCTTACAGAGCTAAATTAGTTCTGTGTTACAAAATGAAATTATAGAGATTTAATTGTTAGCTTTATATTTTCTTGGTCAGCAAAACTCAGTCGTGGTATATTGAAATAGGACTTTGAATCCTTTCCTTTCAGTAACTTTAAAAATATTACAAACAATTGAAAGAAAATTTTATTTAGGCAAGAATAGTTCTATGTTTTAGGGATGGAGGTTGTAACAGGTACTTTTCTATGATGTTTTTTTCTTACATCAATTTTTTTTTTTACTTTTTTTTTAAATTCCAGAGGTTGTTTATTCTATGGTCCACCAGGGACTGGAAAGACGCTGGTTGCTCGTGCACTTGCAAATGAATGCAGCCAAGGTGACAGGAGAGTAGCCTTTTTTATGAGAAAAGGTGCTGACTGCCTGAGTAAATGGGTTGGGGAATCTGAACGACAGCTTCGTTTGTTATTTGATCAGGTAAGATTGAAAGTGCCTTATGTTCTCTCTGAGCTGTAACTAATTTTCAGTGGTCAAGAAGAACTCCTTCTTTTTCATGTTTTGTCAGCTCCTTCCACTGAAATGGGATTGTTAGTGTTTCCTTTGTCAGTGGGATTTTTAGGGGCTTGAAGTTTTGAGATGTATTGTGAAAGATTAGTAAAGCAATCAAGAAAACCTTGCGAAGCAACACACACCTGCCACTCCTTACCTTTCAAAAAAACCCCAAAAAAGGCTTCAAGATACAAGAGATGGTGGCTTTCGATCAGAGGGAAACAGAGGCAGGCTGAAAGCATGATCATTTAAATTGGTAAAACAGGTTGCTTCCAGAACATGTAATTAAGTCCCAGCACTATTGGTAGTTACCAAATAGCTGTAAAAGCTGCTGGTGTGATTTATTTCCTGTTGCCCAGTCTCAGTGAGCTGCCATAGGCTGCTGACTTCTTTTACTGCTGCCACTTTACCACATTAGCTCAATTAGTAGAGATCCCTGATGCTGCTCTGAAAAATCTAGTTCCAGTGACTTTACAACCATAATGTTGTTCCTGCATTTCTCCTTCAAATAGCTTTCCTAGTGTCAGTATTCCTATGCTTCCATTGTAGGCCTACCAGATGCGACCTTCAATTATTTTCTTTGATGAGATCGATGGCCTTGCTCCTGTACGGTCCAGCAAACAAGACCAAGTTCATAGGTAGGACATGTTTTGTGTCTATGTAGAAGGTTGCTTGATCTTTGTGAAAAGACAACCACAACCTATTTAACTTTATGTGGCACATTCATTTATCCTGAAAACTAGTAATTCAGTACTACCGAATTTCAGATTATTTTTAAAAACCATTTGCTAAGCTTGATAGCAGCACACAAGGTCTATGTTACCTTATCTATGTGGAACTCAAGATGATTTACTAAACTGCTGAATGAAAATTGTATTTTTCTGTTAGCTCTGTTGTATCGACACTTCTGGCACTTATGGATGGCTTAGAGAGCAGAGGAGAAGTTGTGGTAATTGGAGCCACCAACAGACTGGATTCTATAGATCCTGCTTTACGACGACCAGGACGCTTTGATCGAGAGTTCCTCTTCAGCTTGCCAAACAAAGAGGTCAGAACTTCAACTCCACCTTAATGCCAGTGGGGCAGAGTCCCTCTTAAAAACCAGCCCCTGTAACAGGGCAGCATTGTGGCACAGCGAAAGTCTCTGTCAGTGTTGTACAACTTGGACAAACAAGGGCTGTCTGGAGAGACTGTGTTGTACCGTGGAGGGCAGAGCTGGTACTGAATATGTATCAGTAAGATAATTGCAACAGGCAGTTAGTGCTCTAGTTTTGGTTTCTCTGTGACCAGCAAAGACTATGGCGTACTGCTAGTCACTGAAATGTTTAAGAATGAATGTGCAAATTAGTTATAAAGTACTGCTATAGCTTTGTGAAAGTGAAAGAAATGCTGTACAGGCAAAAATTCCTTTTTGGTAACAAAAACTTTGATCAAGGCTGGTGCTGGAGCAAATGAAGTATGTTGGGATGTGACATTTCTACTGGTACTTAGTAAAAGGGACTTAAACAAAAATGTGAAGTCACTGCACAGGGGAAGGGCTTGAGAAGCTTCTAGTTCAATGGCAATAGCTAAGCAATTAAAAAAATAGGTATTTAGCAACCAAAAAATATTGGAGGGAGGCACTGGGCAAAACTGGAATACTCTGTTTTCTTTCTGGCTACAGCTGATATTTCTTTTCCTTAGCACTTTTTGGAAAGAGGATAAAAGCCATATTGGACTGAAGGCTAGTAAAAGTGCACTAAACAGTGCATTTAGCACAAACATTTGTCTCCAGTTTTTATCTGCTCTCAGGAGCAGGAGAGAAGGTGCCATAAAATAGATCTAATACACAATTCCTACTGTGAAAGAATTCTAGAAATCTGCCATAATTGGTCTGTGTACTAGAAAATACTTAAATAATTCAGTGAAAGTCTTACTAAGGTCAGAGATGGGGATAGGCAACGTTTGACATTATCTGGATGAGTGACAATCATTTGAGTCATAATTATTGTTCTTCTTGGTAGTAACTGTAGCAATTGGAAATGGAGTGCTAGGACTGTTTTCCTTGGATGAGCTGGCAGAAGAGCAAATTTGATGAACTAATGAGACTGTCACTGTAAAATTTTGCTGAATTTGGGAGAATTTTCTTTGAAAAATCTGTTTCCAGATAAGTTTGGGGGTTTTTACTACAATTTTTTCCTCAGGATTATTAGGTCTCACACTTGTGAAAACTCATTTTTTTTATGGAAGATGTAAATGCCTTTTATTTCGCTGCAGCCCCTAGCAAGGATTTAATGTAACAGGATGAGAATAATGAAATTTCCTTGTTGAAAAAGAGAGCATATTAACTGACCTTAAGTATTTTAAAGTTTAGCAGATAAGAAAAGTATTTGTATTAGTGTGAGGGGTTTGGGGGTTTTGTGTTGTGGTTGTTTTAAGAGAAAACTTAGGGCAAACTAAAATTCAACTGTTTTGTTTTCAGGCAAGAAAAGAGATTTTCAAAATTCACACACGAGACTGGACCCTGAAGCCATTGGACAAGTTTCTTGAAGAACTGGCTGAGAAATGTGTTGGTAAGTTTGAAAATAGCGTGGGTTACTGCACACGACTTGAGTCGTAGGGAACCGGAGCTTGTCCCAGGCGGTGCTCGAGCTCCTGTGCCTTGCTGCAGAGTGAGGCAGTGGGGCAGCTGGCATGCCTTGGAAGCAAACAAAGTTTTCTTTTTTTCTCAGAACACTGATAGGGTTTGGGACATCTTTCCCAGGAGCAAAGTTTTGAGTAGGAGGCTGCTGCTTAAGTGCAGGATATCAGGCTGTGAGCCACATAACAAAACTTCTCTGTGGTGCAGTAATTCTTTAAATTATTGCTTATCCTTTTAATTTTTGGCTGCATGCAAAGTCTTCCAGTGTTGCACTTTAGCAGTCTTGGCCTTGACTTCGGTGTTGCCTGAGACTGACACAACATGTGCTTCATGTTTTGTTTATTAGGCTACTGTGGTGCTGACATTAAAGCCTTGTGTGCTGAAGCTGCTCTCTGTGCTTTGCGCCGCCGGTATCCTCAGATATACGAAAGGAGCGAGAAACTGCAGTTAGACGTCACTTCGATTAAAATAACAGCAAAGGATTTTGTCATGGCCATGCAGAAAACTGTTCCAGCTTCACAGAGGGCTGTGGCTTCACCTGGACGAGCGCTATCACCTATTTTAAAACCGCTGTTGGAAAATACATTGGAAAGAATTTTACGAGGCTTGCAGAGAGTATTTCCCCATGCAGAACTTGCACTAAAGAAGGACCAACAGCAAGGTATAACAATAACATCCATTTGTTTAAAATTCTGCCAATGCAAAAACTTGTAATCTGTTCAATAACATACACAAACCCCTCAACCATAATGACAGTTTAATTTTATATCTGTACAGCATGGGATGGGAGCTCTGAGTGACTTGCAGTATACAGTAGAGAACCGTGTTCTCTGCTGGAGCACCCTGTTTCTGAGAGTAACTAACATCACATCATTTGTAGAGATGGATGAAAAGTTTAATATATGAGCAACTCTTTCCAAATAAACGCTTACATGCAGGGAGAAGAGTATTGTTACATAAATGGTTCTACGTCCTGTCTGAAGAATGTCAGAACCATGGTACAAGTTGTTTAAGCTAAATACAATTTTAGCTATCATGACTTTTAGCCATTATGGTCCCTTAACTGAAATATTTGTGAGTCACAGTGTACACTTGCACATGAGATCAGAATATTTTAGTAGCATGTACTTTGGGGCTTGGCTTGCATAGCATAAGTGAGCTCGTGGCCCTGACTGAGACAGCCCTGACTAGGTTTAGTTTGTCAGTTGGTGAGAACAAATCAATATTGATAAACTCTTGATTAATGGAGATCTGGAAATACTTAGTTACCATGCTAATCCCTGGAGAATATCCTCCCAGTAGAGTTGGTAGATTGTTTGCATTGGTAAAAGAGAGGCAGAAACCCACCAACACAATAAAAGCATTGGGGCTGGGGGATGGGTAATTGCATCCCCTCTCTTGTCTGCCTCCCATTATCTCCTCCTTTGGTGATCTTTGAGGAGCCTTATTAGAAGATAGGTGGGTCTTTGTATTCTGGCTGACTAGTCGTGGACAAATGGAAGCCTGGGGCTGTCAGGTTCACTTCATTTCTCCACATCTAGTGGGGGAACCTGTTCCAAAAAGAAGTGGCCTCATTGTGTTTTTCAGGTGTCTATGAACTACAGTAGTTGTTCCTAATCATCTTTATTCTAAGGGAAAAAGCCTCTCAAGTTTTTGTCAAAAGAGAGATAATACCTTATGCAAATCATGGGATGTAGGACAGCTTTAGGTCTGTGGTAGAATGAACTTTTCAGAAAATAGCATTCAGTGTGTACTCTAAAATGATGGAATACAAGAGAATGGTTTCCTGCACTGATTTCAAAGGTGTATTAATGCAAGAGCAAGATTTGGACTATTTAGGAAAGTTAACAAAGATCTCATGTCTTCCTGTTTTAGGAAATTATGTGACTGACACTGATGAGGAATCACCATCAATTTTTGAAGAGAGGCCAAGTCATAAAGTGCTGGATCATGAAAAGGCAGAATTCCTCACTTTTAGCAGGTCTGTGTTTGTCCCCTTTATGTTTATATTTTTAAGATGGTCAGATCTGTAACCTGTTTTGTTGTGAGGGGTGCTGGGTGAAGTGATGAGTTGGGAGGGGGTGATCAATATTTGCAAGAAATAAGTGCAAAGATCCAACTAGGTGCTAATGTTCTGAGTGCACTGCCCTGACTCATCAAACTGAATGGTCCAGTCCTATTTTCCTAAATCAGAGTGATCCACAGATTACAAGAACATGTTGATTTAATCCATGGTATTCCTTGAAAGACTCAAGACCCAAAAAATGCAGTCTGCCCTTTCAGCTTAAAAAAAACCCTGTGGATTTATGTAGCCATCTTTTGCCCTTCTGCCTTCTAAGACTGTTAAACCAGTAGCAGATTATGAAGCAGAAAAAAAATATAAATATAAATGAGAAATAGTTTGTTAAAACACTGTGAAAGAAACTGAAACAATGTCTGCATTTTGTACCTTTACCCTACTGAGTTTGTTATTAATCTTTTGATGTTTTCATTTTGGAAGTCAGTCATGTAAGCCAACAGCTGAAGCAGTAGATTATTGTTGTCACTGGTGGGTCAGTTATTCTGCCCCCTTTCTATAACTGTGCTGTCCAGAAGATGTGACCTGCTGAACTTGGTTAGGTCTCTAGGACCTTTGACTTCAGCAAGTAAAGGTACAGCAGTATTGTGGTGGAAGAAACCATAACCCTCTTCACAAGTGTGTTTTATGCTAGTAAAGTGAGATTATTATGGAATTAATAGGCAATTTGAAGATGAAAACATTAGAATGAAGAAATAAAATAAATGTATTTTATTTTATTATTGCTGTATTTTAACCAATTCAATTGTGTGCTTTCTCAGATATAGCTAACATGTTTCAGTGCCCACATTAATTTTTTTCTTAGAAATGCTGTTCTGTTCTGTGCTTCCCACCATCTCCAGGAGGTACGGCCAAATTTTAGCTACACTTCACAGGTGCAAAGTTATTTAAAGTCAAGACACACTGAAAATGGTTGTGTATGGGCAGTGAAGAGATCCAGATTGCATTATGCTGAGAGAGTTGTATTTCTGCTCCATATCAGGTTAATGACCAATTGTTATGTGTGTATTTGGCTAGACAGTCCCTCTGTGATATTTAAGAGCTGTTACTTAACCCAGCCAAAGGAGTAACAGACATGCTGGGGACTGGCAGGATTTCTCAGCGGAGGTTTGGTACCAGTTTGTGAGAAAATAGGCTTTGACAGTCTTCCTGATCACAGACCAGCTTATTATTTGGTGGAACATGAAGCGTATTTACAATTTAAAAAGTTAACATCTGTGTGCCTATTAATCACTCGTTTTTAAACGTGTTTTCTTCTTACTGTTGTAGAAATCCTCGTTGCCAGCCAACATCTTTCAGACCACGGTTCTTATTAGTTGAAGATCCAGGGTGTGGGCAAGCTTTTCATTTGGCACCTGCAGTGATACATGCTCTGGAAAAGTTTCCTGTTTATACACTAGACCTGCCTGCTTTGTTTGTTAGCACCACGTCCCCGGAAGAAACATGTGCACAGGTATCTGTTTTTCTCTTTATTCTTGTAGGATTCATGAACTGTATAAAAACTAGTAAAATAAGCAAAATTCATTGTTATTGGAGGTGGCCTGACTTGAATGTACTGTTATGTTTACTTCTGTCTGGAAATCCACTTCTCTTCTAGATGAAATGATACCATATAAAGATATTATATATAGCTATGTTTTCCATTTGAAATGAAACAGGGAGGATGTTGCTAGCAGCTCAGAAAGAAGGGAGGTGCTGCTAATAAAGCCCTCTCTGTGGCAAGAAATCCTGTTGATCTCGGTGGGATCCAGAAAGTTTTTATTGCTGCTTAAGGCTCTGTGCTCCCAGTAGATGGCACTGCATCAACCTGACGGCATCGTGCACTTTCTGAAACCTTATCTTTTATTATATTTGTAGGGCAGTCAAGGTTTTGGGGAAAAGAAGTGTTTATTTTTTTACATATACAACTTCTACTGCTGCAGTACATGCAGTAGAAATTCATGTACACTGGTGTGCTTTCCTTAACTAGGAAAATTAAACATAAGCAGATTAGTGCTGTTTTCCTCTTTTCAGTTTTAGGTAGGAAATCCGGTTTGTATTAAAATATTTTGAACTCAAGTAGCAGCACTTGGGAACTGTATGAGTCAGGACAGACACATTCCATGACTGGATACTCGTTTGTCACATAGGAGGAACAATTCCTTTTTTGTTGTGGGATCTTTGGACATGTAACTACCCTCTCTAGTCACTGCCTGGACATACCACATGTGCTTCCCACCTTGCAATAGGAACTCCCTGAATATTTTTAATCTGATAGGGTCCATGGAGAAATTTGTTATGTGAAAGGACTGTTGGCACTTCCCTCATGGAGTAGATGCATGTTGTCTTTTGTGACTGAGGTGCCATCTGAAAGCAGTGGCTTGTCCTCTTCCAAAGCACATCATCTCATCTGGTGGACCCTTTGGTAATGAGAAGTTGAGTGATTTAGCTCTTCAGGCAGGCTAAAGACTGGTCACCTCTTAGAAAATGTGCTTGAAAATATGAATTGTAACCAGGTGTATTGTACCGTGCCAGCCCTTGTCTTCTCACATAGGTCTTTGTTTGTTCAGTCTGTGCTCCTGTGTCTTGGGTATGTGCCTGCTCTGAACTGAAGATGCTGTGGTCACAAGTGTGGCCATTTCTCCAGGCTAATGCATCTTGCTGAAGGCTTAGTCCTGTTTTTTCAGGTACACCACCACATTGGCTGAGTTCTGAGGCTCTTTAGGAGTTATCTTACACCTAAGTAGTTTTAAAATCAGGTAGAGATTTGGGTTGGTTTCTGTCTGCACAGCAATGTCTATATTTCTGTCAAAGTGAAAATTTTACCTTATTATGAAGTTGTTCATTTACTGTTTTGTCTTGATGTTTTGACATCATGTACTCCTCTTACATAAGACAGTTTGACTGATAGTTTTGTAGTAGCCTATTTTACATGATGTAGTTTTCTTAACCAAGCTTTCATTTCACCAGCTAATGCAAGAAGCTCAAAGAACAGCACCAAGTATCATGTATGTCCCACAAATCCCTTTGTGGTGGGAGACTGTTGGACCTACAGTGAGAGCTGTTTTTACGACACTACTGCAGAACGTTCCAACGTTTGCTCCAGTTTTGCTCCTTGCAACGTCTGATGTGCAACACGAAGATCTCCCAGAAGAGGTATTTCTATCAATACTTTTCTTCCTTTTTTACTCTTCCTTTTTTGCTTGTTAATTTATAACTCCTGGAGGCCTGGAGTACTGTACCTGTCTGTTATTATTTAGGCACCCAAACCCAGTCTCTTGAAATCTGCTTAGACAAAACAATGGTGAAAGCATTTGAAATGTTTTCTGAGTAAGGAGATTGACTTTGGCCCAACTCTTTCACCCTTCTCACACATCCATGCTTATTAGACAGATGTACAAATTCGCTTAAGCATTCATTTCAGTGATTCAATATGGTTAGGTGTGTAGTTGGTGAAGAATATAAGGTGCTTGAGATGTAGCTAGGAAAAAGATTGGGTTTCTGAAAACGTTTTTACTGAAAAAGTACAGTAGTCACACTGTTACTGATGGAATATCATTTCATATTTAAATAATTTCATAAAAATTTTGACTTCTTTATAGGCTAGAAAGCTAGGATCCAAATTCCAACTCAGTAGCTTGGAAATCAAGTTTTAGTTATATTCCTTAACAAAATTCAGTAAGAGTACAAGCTGAGCTTCCTAGACTTCTCTGGTGGTACAACCGCTCCCCCCCCCAAGCTGTACTGTGATCTCAGAAAAAACACCTGAGAGTTCATTAAAGGAAGGTGTTCAAAATGTGGATATGCTGCTCTGATCATTTTGTCTTGGTAGCAGTAGTTTTTATACTGTTAATAAATGCCTTCTAAATTAAGGAATAAAATTCCTTCCGTACCTTCTGGTAATAGAGATGAGAAAATGGAGTACATCTTGGAAGTATGCAACTTTGGACACTTCACTTAAATTAATTAAAAATAAAATTTATAAAGCCATCTTACCAAAAAGCTGGCACTAGTCAGCTGAACCTTGCCTGTTCCCTCTATTGTTGCCATATTCAAGCTAAAGGACAGCAAGGCAGGTAAATACAAAATAAGCAGCCTTGGAGATTGTGAATGTGACCCCTTTCTTAGTGGTTTATCATACCTTTTTTTTCACGGAGCCTAAACTGTAGAAGGTGTTTCTCAGAGCAGGTGTTTTAATTTGCCACGTTTTGAAAATCTAGCCTTTTAAGGCCAAGAAGATAACTTTTCATAGCTTGTTTACCCAGATGAATATTCAGTTAAATTTAGAAAGGTACTCATCTTGTTGAAATAGAATATAAAGAATTTGCGTGGCCTTGTATCTGAAATACCTTTTCTCCTCATGCTTTAGATAAAAGTATTGTTTAACAATGACTGTGAAGAAGTTTTCAAAATCCAGTGGCCTACCTGTGCTGAAAGAAGAAGTTTTTTTGAAGACTTAGTTATGAAGCAAGCTGCTAAACCTCCTGCATCAAAAAACAATGCAGGTGAGGATATTCTAAGTATAAAATTTTCCTAACTGTAAGTTAACAGTATTTTGCTTTGGGGGTAATTTTCTATCAGCCATTTTTTATGGATTTGTATTTGAATACCACCAATTGATTAAAATTTTCTGATTAATTGAAGCTCGGCGGCCATTGGAAGTCCTGCCTGTAGCACCACCACCTAAGCCTCGACAGCTGACAGAGGAAGAAATGAGACAGCTGGAGGAGCAGGAAGAGGATACATTGCGTGAACTTAGGATTTACTTAAGGGACGTGACGCACAGACTGGTCATTGATAGACGTTTCAGAGCATTTACAAAGCCTGTTGACCCAGAGGAGGTAAATTATTGTTGATCTGCAATACCATGATAGCCGTGTGTATTCACAGTTTCTCTGTGTGTATGTTCCTTGGTGTTTGTGTGCTCTTTCTAGGAAGATTTATCTTTGTTTTTAGGACTGTAATATTCTGAATTTCCAGGAAACTGGAAGTGAATTTTGCTTTTACTTTTGTTGACTCCGTGGGGCTCTCCAAGGTCTTTGAGTGTTCACTGAAGTCCTGTGTTCCTTCTAAAACCTTTTTAAAACTTGAGAGTATTTCCCTTAGAAGGGACCAACAAGGATCATCTAGTCCAAGTGCCATTTACACCAAATGCCAATACAGTTTGCTCATGAAAAGGCTTTGATATGTAGGTGTGTTACAGCACTGAAAAGTAGAAATCTTTCTTTTTCTCTGTAACTATAAACAGTACCTCTAGGGCTGTTTTAATAAAGCCTAAAGCTCTTTAATTATCTGTCAGTAGTTTCTGCAAGAACAGGAGTAGAAGCAGCAGTTTGCCAAATAAATTTTCAGATTCTATTCTCAGGGAGCTTTCCTTGGTATAAGATCAACCATATGGACTTGTATGTTTTTCAATTCCTCTGTAAGACCCCAAGTCTTGAGCAACAAGCTCACTAAAGGGGTTTTACTTTAAAAATATACAAGGCTTCAACAATATCTGCCCTCCAAATATATTAGAAGAGCACTTGGTTCTTTTACACCTCAGAGAGAATGCATAGGAGAAAAGCTGTACACGTTTTCTCAGAGGGTACTTTTACTAGTATGCTTTAGAAAATAAGGGAACTTGGCAAAAGTTGACAGGGTAACATAGAACCAAAATAAAGCATTCTACAAAGCGTTGACTTAGCACATGCTAACACGTACAACTTAGCAAATCCAGCCCATCTGGTCCTAAGTTGCCCAAAATATTAAAAAAGAAGAGTTGGTGAAGAAAAAGTAAAGAAAGAGAGAGAAAGAGAGGAATATAGCTACCATCTCTAGATCCAACTAAATGAGTCTAGAAAATGGTGGGTTCACCATTCACAAAAAGGTGTGCCCTTTCCCCCCCCACCCCACACACACTTGAGTTGGTCCAAGCCACTAATGAATATAATAATCCAGTTTCTCACATCCTCCTATATACTTTTATTGAATAAGTGTAAGCTGGGGCACCTACTTCAAAGTCATCTGTAGTTTTGAGATAGCTTCGTGTTTCAGCAAAGTGTGTTCCCCTAAGCATCCACTGACTTGTCATTTCCTTTCCTTGTAGCTTCTGAGATGTGAATAATCTAAACAAACATAGATGTCCTCATCTAAACTACCCTTTAGGCTTCTTTTGTGGTCTGAATAAAGAAATTGGCACCTCTGGGTCCAGTTATCTCATTCTAAAGTAGGTGCCTGGACAGGTGCTTGAAAGGTGAAATTCCTGCAGCCTTTTTCTTGCTGCTAACAAAGACTCTCAGGTGACTTTACTGAGAGATTTCTTTGTTGTTATTTTCTGAAAGGAAGTGAAATGAATACCTCTCTGGGTGCCAGTTCCCTTCTCTGCCTCACACATGCTTCTGACCTCCCTGCCTTTTTTTTCCCTGTCTTCTAGTCTGTCTCATCAAAGCCAGGTGAAATAGCCCTTCTATTTTCAAGAGACTAATTGGGTAATTTCTGCATCTCTGGATGTGTCATATTGAGGTTTTTAAGAAGTCCTTTACTTGACTTTATGAAAATAATTACTCTTCATTGCTACTGCATTAAATCTACAAGCACCTATGTTTCCTCTGTAGGTACCTGATTACAATGCTGTCATTAAACAGCCCATGGACCTATCAACAGTTCTCTCCAAGATTGACATGCACCAGTACCCAACTGCAAGAGATTTTCTAAAAGACATTGATCTAATCTGTAGCAATGCTTTAGAGTACAATCCAGTTAAAGATCCTGGAGGTGAGGATGTGGTTTTATCCCTAATTTGTAAAAATTTTAAATGTGTAAGTTGATAAATGTCATCTGTGGACAGTAGATGTGGGATTAGATAATTTTAAACATCCTCAAAGAGAATGTCTTGCTAGGTTGTGAATGCTGTAACATTAAATAAACTATTTAGGAAATTGTGATAGACATGTTGATCAGTAACTGCTGCTTTTTGACTGAAAAATTTCAGATCGTCTCCTTAGGCACAGAGCTTGTGCCTTGAGAGATACTGCATATTCTATAGTGAGGGAAGAAATGGATGAAGATTTTGAACAACGTTGCCAAGAAATTAAAGAATCTCGGAAGAAAAGAGGTATGTTTTGTGACAGTGAAGATTTCAAGACAAGACTTTGTAACCAACCACACAAGACACAATTCTTTGCTCTCTCTTATTTATTGCAAGGTTCAGACTGTGCTTCCTCTTACTTCTGTGTAATGCCAAAGGAGGACTCTGTTTCTGTGTGTAAGAAAACAGACCCAAAGTGTAATGAGAAGTCAAAGATGCCAGCAGTGCCTGTGGATGCCAGTACCCCCTGCTCTAAAGGCAAGATGCGTTTTATTCAGACTTTCTTGGAGAAGGTGCTGAAGGGACTGCTACATTCTCTGTTCTTGTGACCTAACGTGTTCCTGTGATGCTTGATTCTTCATGCTAGAGGCATTAAATTTATTAATATGTTTCAAAACATGGGATAAATCCAGAGGTCATTCCTTCAGTGTGGTTATAAGATTCAAGTGGCTGGTTGACATTGTAAGGCACTGGATCAACTGACATTGAATGGCTCTTACATTGCTACCTCTTGAAGTCAAAAATGTTGTATGTGGCAGTTTCTGAATACTTAACTAGTTTTTAGTTACATGCAACAGTGTTTTCCCCTTCCCTGCCCTCTTACCATGATTTTCAATTGAAGGGGGAAAGGTTAAAAAACAGGGGATCAATAATCATTATTTCTTCACTTTCCCTGTGAAAAGGACATGAAAAAACAAAGGCCCTAGGATCTCTTTCAGTTCAAACACATGACATGGTGTGAAGTTTCCTGGTCTTCCTGGCATGTCAGGGAATTTTGCCTCTGACTTGACCCGTAGGCTTTGTGTGGTACTCCATGAGTACAAAGAATGATGGGGTTTTTTGGAAGACAAAAAACCAAGTTTGTTTCGAACAAGGTTAACTGAATCAGAAAGCCCATGAGACATAAATCTTTGTGGACAATTTTTTTTTTTCCAGCACATATTCCTTTAAAACTGTCTTTTCAACTCTTCCCAACATATGTATAGCTTTTGAAGTTTACAGATTTTGAGATTTTGAAGAAGGACTCCTCTCCAAATGCTTTTCTGTTGTTCAGCTGTATTAGATCACATACTAAGTCACCCAATAACCTTGCTTTGCAGCAATACTTCCTAACTAAAGTAAGAATTTTCTGCTCATAACCGCATGAAGCTGATAGTTTTGTGCATGAAATTCTGTAGCTGACTTTTTTTTTTTTACACCTAGTAGCAGATTGATCCCATTAAATTGCAACTTTTTCTCCAGACATACGTAGAGAGACAGACAATGGTACTTGAGCTCCTTTGTCATTTTCCTTGTAAGTCGAGTAAGATGAGGATGCTGGATTTTGAAGGAAGAACTGATATGGTAATGATTTGGATGACTTTTTCTTGTATCTCTTTGTAGATAAGTCAAGAAGAAAACGCAAAAACAACAGAAAGTCGAGTATTGCAGCAAAGAGGAATGTTCAGTTCAATAAAGAGAATAAAATTCCTGAAGACCAAACTGAAGTAGAGAGTAGTGAAGAGTCTAACACAGATTGCACTGAATTTGCATCCTCCCAGGATGCTCCTATTGAAGAATATGAAAATATACTTCAAGAACGACAGAAAAACAGGACAGAAAATGAAAGAGAGAAAGTTCTCCTTGTGACTAAATCTCCTTCTGGAAAGAGGAGAGAACATTCAGACCTAAGAGAGCAGAGTGAAATGCCAGATTGCCAAAAAGCCGGAACTTCTGAAGATCGAGGTTCAAATGGTAAGTGAAAGGTCAAACAGGTCATTTACCTCCTTTTTCTTCCTGAAGAGGGTTATAACAATTACTAGGTTTTAGCCTTCTTGAATTCTGTTCTATCTGCTGCGTCTCTCTCAAATCAGGACACAGTGTTTCTTGCATAATGGTGCTGCCCTTTGAGTTATGCCGGCCAAACTTGTGTTTTTCTGCAGCTGCTGGATTTCTGATTCTGCAGTTTTGTTTTTCAAATGGTATCTAATTGAAAAACAATCGTTGGCTTTCTTTTATTGCATGAGGATCTTCCCAGCAATAAGCAGTGTAAGTTAAAAGCTGTACTTCAAGCAGTAAGGACCCAGTCCTGTGTGAAATAGAAGAGATGAACTATTGTTTGCGGTGTAAGATGTGTTTCCTAACCTAAATTACTTTGGAGTTTTACTGTGCAATGCTGTACTGGCAGTGTGACTGGTTTTTTTCCTGGTTTTACCTGCCTTTTTGTCTAGTGCTTTTTTTGTGTGTGTGCAAGTTTCTAGGTTTTATGGAGCAGTGACTTTTGCTAGAAAGAATGTAAAAGTCAAGCATTTATCAGTGAAAAATGGTAACAGTTCTGTCTCTGTTATTGCAGAGAAGTACTCTTTTCCAGGTACAGGATACTTCATTCATACTATATATTACAAATAAAGAGAAATCCCGCTTAAGGAATCTGTGTCGTTCCAGATCCATGGGTACAGCGTGTAACTCGTGCGAGATGTTCTCAGGTGGAAGAAAAACAGCTGGCTTGTGTCAGGAAAGCCGTGAAAATTGGCACACAGAGCGTGTTTGTGGATTACTGTGAGCTCAAAGTAAGTCTAAATTTCAATTTTATTAATACTGAAGTAGAACATTTTCTTGCTACATTTAGAATTGGAAATGAAATCAGTTGTTAACCAATGCAAATTCAAACAATTTATGGGAAGGGATATATGGTTTGTGAAATAATTCAACCTGTAATAGACTATGACCATTATTTCCACAGCTGGTTAGACTGCTGTTGTTGCTTTTGGTGAACTAAATTTCAGGAGACTGGGTTCTCTCCCTAGTTTTAATGTAACAAGTCTTGTTAAATTTTAAAATATCCCACGGACACGCACTGCTAGTACTGTTCATTATTGATGTCTTGGCAATTTTTATGATGGATTGGGCATTGTTTTGGTTTGCTGTTTGAACGTTTTCATTTATTAGGAATTGGAAAATGACCTTGATTTTTAGCAGTGATGACTTTTAACCTGAAGTTAACCTGAAGTTTGAGTTGACCCAAAGCTCATCCTGGATAAAATATTAATACCTCCTTTTTCTCAAATGCTTTCAAAATTCAGCGTTAGAATTTTGCGTTCGTACAGGTACAGTGTCACACGGCTTTTCCAGTCCCCTGTAGGAGAGAAGATGCTATCCTAGGATACAGCTGGGGAAAGGGTCAAAAATGGACCTAACTGCATGGGGTTAAACAAAGTTCATTTGTGTGAATTGGAGAGGGTAGAAGAAGGACCTGGCCTTCTTCAGGAGATGCTGCAGTGAGGGAGATTTGGGAAATTGATAGGTTGAGGTCCTGGAGGTTGGTCAAATCAGGGCAGGCTGCTGTTTACATACAATGATGAGAAATGGAATGAAAAGAGGGAAACTAACTTCTTAAGCCTGGCTTCCTAAGCAAGCAAATTTCATGAGATTTTGTTCATAGAATCATAGAATATCCTGAGTTGGAAGTGACCCACAAGGATCATCAAGTCCAACTCCTGACCCTGCGCAGGACACCCCAAGAATCACACCATGTGACTGAGAGCATCATCCAAACACTTCTCGAACTCTGTCAGGCTTGGGGGTCATTGCTACTTCCCGGGGGAGCCTGTTCTAGTGCCCAACCACTCTCTGAATAACTTTTTCCTAATATACAACCTAAACCTCCCCAGACACAGCTTCATGCCATTCTGTTGGGTCCTGTCACTGGTCATCAGGGAGCAGAGATTGGTGCCTGCCCCTCTGCTTCCCATTGTGAGGAAGCTCTTGTTCCTATCTGCTGCCTGTGTGTGTAGAGAATCCACACAGGTTTCTCTAGAACCAGGGTGCTAATAGCACGTGCTAAGTTGTTGCCGACTGGATAAGTTGTATGGTACAGCCCTTGCAGATGTTCCAGCTGTGAGGACAGAGCTACAGTCATGAAATATGTCTTTTAGAGAACTTATTTCCTTAACATGGGTGTAATTGAAACTTACTACTTGTGCCAAAGACCTTTGGAACTCACCTGCAGTCAGTAAGCTGGGTGAACCTCCAATCTGTAGCTGCTCAGTTTTGTTTGTGATGATTTTTTTTGTTTGGGGTTTTGGTTGTTTTGGGTTTTTTTAACAGTTTATTTGCTTGGTAATAGGCCTAGAACTTGAACACATGGAAGAGCATGCAGTCACCTATATGGCAGCAGTTAGAAATAGTTTCATGTGGGATGTTGGCCATGCACCTGTACCACGTCCTACCTTTTCTGTTTGCAGCTTATCTTGTGCTATTCTGAACTCATATCCATTTTTTTTCTTCAGCAAGTGTTGCATTCTATCGCCATGCTAACTGAGAACGTCAGTATATTTCGCATGGAAAAACTATACGCTGTTCTTAGCCAGTGCATTTACCAACACCGGGAAGATGGCGACAAAAAGGAATTAGTGAAGGTAATTTCTTTTGTCTTAGAGCACTTTCTGCCATTATTATGTGTGTGTGTGTTACACATGTGTATGTGTGCCCTGTGCACATCACACTTACTTAGCATTACTCTTTACTGCTTAGTTGCCTCTGTTACAAGACTTGTTCATTTCAGTCTGGAAAACATTTATCCATTGTTTCATTTGGCTTCAGTGTTGGCAGTTCCAGCCAGAAAAGTCTTTAAGATGCTGGGTCCCCTCAGAGAGCTGTCTCAAAGTAGTTGACCTGTCTGTCACTAGTTCTGCTCCAGCACCTTTTCAGGGGTGGGGGCTGGGAAAAGAGGGTGCTTTTCTCAGTCTGTCGGTTCCTCGTTCTCCCCTTGCGGAGAACATGGTCACACTTGGTAACACTTGTATAGCATTCATTCCATTCTTGAAAAGAAATTAATTATGAAACATAAGGAGAATTAGAGACTCTAGGCTTTAGTCTCACCAGACTTTCTTTTTAACTAGCATAGCTCAAGCATCTTTAATTTCATATGTGGGGAGCTTCCTGCCTGTGATGGTTTAACAATGCTATTGAGTCAAATTCTCTAATCTCGTCCTCTAAGAGAGGATTTCCGACTTGTCAGAACTTGTCAGAAATATTTCACAGGAACCCGTGGTCCCAGTCAGGCATTCCCAGTATTGAGTTGATTTAGATAGGTTGGATATTCAGTCTTCAGCTTCAAGGTCCTGGAATCCATTTGTGTTTCAGGTGGTTGTGCCTAGAAATAGAAGAAATTTTTTATGTCTCTCAGTCTTCCTTAAAAAAATCGGGAAGCCTCTTCTCTTTGGCCCTGGTCATCTTGATCACTTCTTCCATGCCCAAGAGTTAGAACAGACACTCCACTCTGATTGTGCAACAGTGAGGATTATTTGGATCCAGGGATGCCATTCCTGATAAAGGCACCCATTTCTTCTAGAATAATGATATGTTTTAGCATGAGAAGGGATTTGTTTGTTACCTTTGGGGCTTGTGTGCTTTTGTGATAGGACTCGACTTCTTTGTTTGTTTTCAACTTTTACTTTGAGCTTTAATGAAAAAAAATATCTCCTATTCAGAATAACACCACAAGTCAGTCCAGGAGCAAGTTCTACTGTATGAAGAGAGAGACTTTAACAAGTATTTATTGAGAAAAGAACAGTTACAGCTTTTAGTTGTGGCTCTTCGGGAACTGTCTCCTTTCTAATTGTTAAAAGCACCATTGATAGAGATCCATAGCCTCTTGGTACAGATCCCTGCACTTTTTCCAGCCTACACTATTTTGAGTGCATGAGGATGTGTTTGAAGCCAGTGGGTATAGAACGATGTTGTGATGGCAGAAGCAGCTAAATTATTGTTAACTACTGTATATATATACAGATTCTTCCTTCTTTTGATGGAGACGCAAATAGGGTTCTTAAGCTTGTATTCACACTGACTCCTGATTTGTCTTTTCTTCTTCTTAGGCAATGAAGAAAGAAATTACAGCCTTCAGTGATCCGTGATACTTGATTTCAGATACCTGACTTCACATAGTCTGTAATGTTTCCTTTTGGTTGCATGCTCTTTTCTTTGCATAACTCAATAAAATACTAGTTCTGCACATATATTTATACATATATGAAACAAATATATCTTAAAATTTATTAAGAAAGCTCAAGTAATTTAATGACTTTTTTTTTATATTTCCCTGCTATCTGTGTATATTTTTATGTGACGTACTGCTGTGATTGCCTTTAGAACACAGATCTGAATAAATAATTTCAGTACCTCTCTTTAAAAGAAAAACTAACTTGAAACAAAGCAAGATTTACTACTGTAACTTTCTAAGGTAAAGTTTAGTTGTGTTTGTAATAATGGCAATCTTAATGCTGGAGAAAAGCATTTAATATCATTTGTTAGTTGATCAGGTGGCCTGTAGTTGAATTAAGTTGTAAATAGTTTTCTAGTTACCTGGGGAGATTGAAATCTGTTTATTACATAAAAGTGAGTATATTGTTTGCAATAAACATATTGCAGTAAAAGCTAAGCAATATCCTGATTTGAAGATGTATTCCTTCTCAAACCAGCAAAGAAAATTTATCTGTTAATTTGATAGTTATTTTAAAAAATGAGACCCAAGTTTCACTGTATCACAACTTCTACAAAAATTTGTTCTCATAAAATATGTGGCACGATCCTTTGCTGTTCACACACAGCGTGTGGTGACACTGAACACCGAAATGTGCAATCCCTCTGTTTGGTTTCTTACCTATGTCAATAGTGTTCTTTTTTTGTGTCCTTCTAGTGTATTTCTTCAAACATTTGTTCGTTATGCACATTTTCTTTTCTCTGTTTGGGTATTAATAAAAAATTAATCTCTTTTTAGTGGTGTGTTGTCTGCTCTATTTTAATCACAGAGTAATTTTGATCACAGCACAGATATTAAGGTTTTAAAAGAAGAGGTGCATGTGAGCAGCTTCCTCTCCACTCCTGGTGTATGGGTTATACAACAAAGGCAAGCTCAGGAGAAAAAGAAAATTTACACTGAAAATTTTAATGTAATATATTACACTGGAAATATAAAAAATGAATTAATGTTACTTTTCCTTAACTTGATCTCTATCTTGGCTGCTGTCACTGCTTTCCAGTGTGACTGGGGGCGGTTTGCTGATTGCATTCCCCAAGAGAACTGTTTGGAAAACGGAACAGGAGTGACAGTGTTGAAATGAGGAAGCAGAAACATTCCTGGGATTGAAACTTTTGCTCTTCCAAGCTTTGATCAAATGCTTTCCTCTCAGTAGTCTCACCAGGATACTGTACCTAGGCAGATCTTTAAAAAATGTTTCCAATTGTAGATCTTCATTTTCCATGACGAGCTGTGAACGGTTAAAGGCTCCCACAAGCCACATCTTTATTTTTCTCTTTCTCAGGGAAACGGCCACATTTTAGTATCTGACCCAAAACATAGCACACAGCACATAGTGATGAAAGAAATAGTATATGGAAACGCTTTTGAAAAGGGTGCAGCGAGAGTAAAAACCAAATATTGACTAAAATATTTTATATGTACTAAAGTGAGAAAGGTATCCTTTCTTAAAGTTCTGTAAAAAAAAAAAAAAAAAAAAAACAAAAAAAAAAAAACAAAAACAAACAAACAAAGAATGGGGCGGACTGTCTTTCTTCAGAGCCGCTTCTCTCGTTTGGGGCTCTGACCCTGCGGCCGTGTCCTCCCTCGGCGGCACCTCAGGGCTTGGAGTCGCTGAAGAGCCTTCCCGAGGCTGGAGGCGCCGCTGCCCTGACAGCCCGTCCCGGGCGCGGCGGGAGGGCTGAGCGCGGAGCCGAACTTTGCCGACGGAGGAGCGACTGCGGCGGCACCGCCGCCGCCCGGGAACTCTGGCCCTGCCGCCTCCGCTCCTCCCCGCCCGGCCCAGGAGCCGCCGGCGCCCCCAGGGCTGCAGCGCTGCGGGGCCGGGGCAGCCCCCCGCGCCCGGTGTCCGCCGCCCGACGGGCGGGGCGGCGGGAGCGGCTCCGCCCCCGCTCGCTGCCAGGGCGGCTGAGGCAGCGGCCGCGCTCCTCGCGTTCGCCGCGCTCCCGCCCCGGGGCAGCGCCGCGCCGGGAGGATGCGAGTGGGCGCCGCGGGGCGAGGCGAGGGCGCGGGCGGCCGCGGCGTTGGGAGCTCCCGGCCCATCCGCCGCCCCCCCGCCCCGAAAGAAGTGCAGTAGTTTGTGGAGCGCAAGATGGCGGCGCGGCTGTGAGCGCAGGCGGCGGGCGGGCGGCGGCGCGGGCTGAGGGGGCGAGGCGGAGCGGCGCCGGCAGGTAGGGGCTCGCTGGGGGGGCTTTCGGCGCCGGAAGGCGGGAGGTCGATCCCCGCTCCCCGGGGAGGCGGTGCTCTGCGCCCGCCCCCGCTTCCCCCGGGAGCGGCCCAGGCGCTCCCCCGGCGGCGACGGGACAGCGCCGCCGCCCCGGGGCG